>NC_045956.1:150873524-151084982 GCF_010909765.2 Amblyraja radiata
GCACTGAGCCTTGCGGTACCCCACTAGTCACTGCCTGCCATTCTGAAAAGGGCCCGTTTACTCGTACTCTTTGCTTCCTGTCTGCCAGCCAGTTCTCTATCCACATCAATACTGAACCTCCCCAATACCAGTGTGCTTTAAGTTTGCATACTAATCTCTTATGCGGGACCTTGTCGAAAACCTTCTGAAAGTCCAGATATAACACATCCACTGGTTCTCCCTTATCCACTCTACTAGTTACATCCTCGAAAAATTCTATAAGATTCGTCAGACATGATTTACCTTTCATAAATCCATGCTGACTTTGTCCAATGAATTCACCACATTCCAAATGTGTTGTTATCCCATCTTTAAAAACTGACTCTAGCATTTTCCCCACTACCGATGTAAGACGTTTTCTCTCTCCCTCACTTTTTAAAAAGTGGGGTTACATTAGCTACCCTCCAATCCTCAGGAACTACTCCAGAATCTAAAGACTTTTGAAAAATGATCACTAATGCATCCACTATTTCTGCGGCTACTTCCTTCAGTACTCTGAGAAGCAACTTATCGGCATTTAATCCATTCAATTTACCTAACACCACTACCCGGCTAACCTGGATTTCACTCACTTCCTCCATCTCATTTAACCCCTGGTCCCTTGCTATTTCCGGCAGATTATTTATGTCATCCTTAGTGAAGACAGAACCAAAGTAGTTATTCAATTGGTCTGCCATGTCCTTGTTCCCCATGATCAATTTGCCTGTTTCTGACTGCAAGGGACCTACATTTGTTTTAATTTATCTTTTCATCTTCACATATTTATAAAAACTTTTGCAGTCAGTTTTTATGTTCCCTGCCAGCTTTCTTTCATAATCTATTTTCCCTTTCCTAATTAAGCCCTTTGTCCTCCTCTGCTGGACTGAATTTCTCCCAGTCCCCTGGTAGGCTGCTTTTTCTGGCTAATTTGTATGCTTCATCTTTTGTTTTGATACTATCCCTGATTTCCCTTGTTATCCACGGATGCACTACGTTCCCTGATTTATTCTTTTGCCAAACTGGTATGAACAATTGTTGTAGTTCATCCATGCAGTCTTTAAATGCCTTTCATTGCATATCCACCATCAACCCTTTAAGAATTAATTGCCAGTCTATCTTGGCCAATTCACATCTCATACCGTCAAAGTCATCTTTCTTTAAGTTCAGGACCCTTGTTTCTGAATTAACAATGTCACTCTCCATCCAAATGAAGAACTCAACCATATTATGGTCACTCTAGCCCAAGAGGCCACGCACAACAAGACTGCTAACTAACCCTTCCTCATTACTCAATACCCAGTCTAGAATAGCCTGCTCTCTCGTTGGTTCCTCTACATGTTGGTTTAGAAAACTATCCCGCATACATTCCAAGAAATCCTCTTCCTCAGCACCCCTGCCAATTTGATTCACCCAATCTATATGTAGATTGAAGTCACCCATTATACCTGTTTTACCTTTGTTGCACGCATTTCTAATTTCCTGTTTGATGCCAACCCCAACTCCACTACTACTGTTAGGTGGCCTGTACACAACTCCCACTAGCGTTTTCTGCCCCTTAGTGTTTCGCAGCTCTACCCATATCGATTCCACATCCTCCAAGCTAATGTCCTTCCTTTCTATTGCATTAATCTCCTCTCCAACCAGCAACGCTACCCCACCTCCTTTTCCTTTCTATCTATCCTTCCTGAATATTGAATATCCCGGGATGTTCAGTTCCCAGCCTTGGTCACCCTGGAGCCAAGTCTCCGTGATCCCAACTATATCATATTCATTAATAACTATCTGCACATTCAACTCATCCACCTTATTACGAATGCTCCTTGCATTGAGACACAAAGCCTTCAGGCTTGTTTTTACAACGCTCTTACCCCTTATACAATTATGTTGAAAAGTGGCCCTTTTTGATTTCAGCCCTGGATTTGTCTGCCTGCCACTTTTACTTTTCACCTTGCTACCTATTGCTTCTCATTTTACACCCCTCTGTCTCTCTGCTCTTGCACCCATCTTGCATGTCAACAAAATAGAGAGAGTACAGAGGAGATGTACTAGAATGTTGCCTGGGTTTCAGCAACTAAGTTACAGAGAAAGGATGAACGGTAGGTCTTTATTCTTTGGAGCGCAGAAGGTTAAGGGGGGACTTGATAGGTCTTTAAAATGATGAGAGGGATAGACAGAGTTGACGTGGACAAGCTTTTCCCATTGAGAGTAGGGAAGATTCAAACAAGAGGACATGACTTGAGAATTAAGGGACAGAAGTTTAGGGGTAACATGAGGGGGAATTTCTTTACTCAGAGAGTGGTAGCTGTATGGAATGAGCTTCCAGTGGAAGTGGTGGAGGCAGGTTCGATTTTATCATTTAAAAATAAATTGGTTAGGTATAAGGATGGGAAAGGAATGGAGGGTTATGGTCTGAGTGCAGGTAGATGGGACTAGGGGAAAATAAATGTTCGGCACGGACTTGAAGGGCCGAGATGGCCTGTTTTCTGTGCTGTAATTGTTATATGGTTATATTATATGGTTATAAACCTGTTCCTAAACCTTTGAGAGAACCCTACTAAAGCACTCTGCAAAACAAAACTGCCAGGATTCCCTATTTTAACAACACTTAATTACATTGACAATAACATTCCAATAAAGATAGTTCATTATCAATTTCTCAGAGGCAATTATGTATGGTAATAAATATTCGCCTTGTTAATGACACATATTCAAAGGAAGAATAAATAATAATGTGTAATATGTTTGCTGCTGAGGTTCAACTCACGCATGTGCAGACTGTGTCCTAGCAATTGGCACTGAAAATAGGAAGCAAAGGGAACTACAGCTTTTTGTTCTTCACACGGCGCTGTGATACGGCTGCGGCTCGCCTGCAGTCTGTCTGTTTTTACTTTTTTGTGTTGTTTTTTTTGTCTAGTTTAGTAAATTTTTTGGTATTAGGTGGTATTATGTGTGTGGGGGGGGGGTGAAAGGGCTTTCTGTCTCTCCCTTTGGGGGAATGCAACTTTCTTGTCGTATCCCCCTTCTCTTCCCCCGTCTGCGCTGAGGCCTAATGGCGGAGCTGGCGACCTCCAACCTGCGACCGACCTCGAGGGTCTGGAGGTAGAGCCAGCCAGGACTCACCAACGCGAGGCTGGCCGTCTTCGAGCTGTGGCGATGTCCGGGTAGCGGCACGACTCGGCGCTCCGGTGAGAGGCGGACGGCGCGGGGCTGAGACACTCCCGTGCGTGCGGCACGGCTACCGGCTGGAAGGCGCTCCCGTGTGAGCGGCCTGGGTCCCGGCTGGAAGGCGCTCCCGTGGGGACAGCCCGGTGCGGGGCTGAGACGCTGCCGTGTGGGTGGCCTGGCTACCGGCTGGAAGGCGCTCCGGTGTGGGCGGACCGGCTCCCGGCTGGAAGGCGCTCCCGTGGGGGCAGGCCCGGTGCGGGGCTGAGACGCTGCCATGTGGGCGGCCCGGTGCGGGGCGGAGACGGTGCTCCGGTGGCTGAGGCGGCGTTCTGGCGGCGGCGACCTGAATCCGGGGCTCGGCCGCGGGCCAGTGGATGACAACGTCGGGAGCTCGCAGGTCACAGGCTGGAGCCTGTTTTCCGGAGCTCCCGTTGCAACAGCTGCGTCCGCTGGACTGGAGGGCGGCAGCTTCGACCACCGCCGGGCCGCGGAGCTTGAACCGCGGGACTGATACCATCGCCCGGTGGGGTATTGCCTCAGCGCAGAGGGGGAAGAGGAGGGAAGAGACAGTAACTCTAAGACTTTTGCCTCCATCACAGTGAGGAGGTGTTTGGTGAACTCACTGTGGTGGCTGTTAATTTGTGTTTATTGTGTGTTGTTATTATTACATGTATGGCTGCAGGCAACAACATTTTGTTCAGACCGAAAGGTCTGAATGACAATAAAGGAAATCTAATCAAAATGAAGTGTGATATGAAAATTATCAAATGCTATCTAGAACCCTATTGTAGTGAATTGGAAACTCAGTCAAGTTGGGCATGGAATCAATATAAAGGCTGAAATTGAAACTATTGTTAACTTTGAAATGCTGCATAGCAACCCAAATTTGATTGTGGACCACAGACAATCCAACCGATTACTTCTTGTGTTGTATAAAGTAGCTGAAAACTCTTAATTCATGTTAAAAACATAAGACACAAAGTGCTGGAGTAAATCAACAAGTCAAATGGCATCACTAGGCACGCCACATTGATGGCAGCCTCTGCCTACAGTCTGGTTTTTCTGTCTTTTTTTAATTTTTAGTCAGTTTCAAGAGTTTGTATTGGAGATTTCCTTAGCTTTTCTATGTCGGGGAAGGGGGTAGGGTAAGGGGGAACGGTTTCCCAGTCACTTCCTGGTGAGGACGTGACTATTCTCCGAGTCGCATCCTCGCCCCCCTCCTCGCGGCCTACCACCTGGATTGGAGCAGCCTTTCCTGCCGGAGACCCGGACCAGAGCTTCAGCAGCGGCGATGCTTACCTGGATCGCCGTTTGAGGCTCCGGAGCGTTGGGCCTGCTGCTTCAACATCGGAGCTGTGGTTTTTAGAGCTTCCAGCGCGGGCGGCGCTGACTTCAACATCGCGGAGTATTGGGGTCCTTTGCCGAGGGCCGCCAGTGTTGAATCTCCGCCCAGCACGGCCTGTGGACTTCGGGAGCCGTAGACTCCAGTAGGTGGCGGCCGATTCGGATGTCCAAGCCGCTGAGGATGTCCTCCAGTCCCGACATCGGACTTCCATCACCCCGGCGAGCGGGCCTGAACATCGGGCCGCTGGTAGAGGCAACAGCGGGGGGTTTGGGGGCCCAACAGAGGAGGATGACTGAATTTTGGAACCTTCCCTCACAGTGGGAAACTTTGATCCCGCTGTGTGGGGATGTCTGTGTTAAAGACTATTGTGTTCTGTGCTCTTTATTATTTGTATGGCTGTATGGCGACCACACATTTCACTGTACCAATCGGTACATGTGACAAACAAATGTATCTTGTCTCCCTGGAGAACATGGATAGGTGACATTTCAGGTCAAGTTCATGTTCTCCAGAGAAGCCGTTTGAGCTGCTGAGTTACTCCAGCACTTTGTGACTTTTTTAAATTGTCATTTCAGAAGCAAATCAAGCAGATATTGAGGGACTAAATTTGGAATGATACCTCTCTTATATAAGCACACATTGAGGTCTGAAACTGTCCCTTGGTATTGACATTATTTTATTATTATTGTCAAGTGTAAAGTGAAACATTTTGCTTTGTGTACTATTCAGGCAGATCATACCACACATGAGTACAACTGGATAGTGCAAAAGAGAGAATAAATAGAATGCAGAATATGATATTATAGCACCAGAGACAAGTGCTGATAAAGAAATTGCAAGAGGCACAATGAGATAAATTGAAAGGTTGGGAATTCATCTTCATCATACGAGGATCCATTCAAGAGTCTGATATTACCAGGGCAAAAGCTGTTCCTGAATCTGGTGGTACATGCTTTTGAGATTTTGTATCTATTACAGGAGATGTCATCGGCGGGCGCCGCACATCCAGCAGCGGGTTCGTCATTACACTTTTTGTTGTTGTTTGTTTAGTATGTCCAAATGTATTTTAGTGTCTCTCAGAATGTCTAACGTGGGGGGTGGGGGGAATAGGAGGAACCCTTTTTCAATCACTTACCTCGACGGAGATGTAACTTTTTTCCTTGTCGCTGCTTCGCCTACCTCGCGGTCTAACAACTTGGATTGGTGCGGCCTTTCCCGAAGTCGGACCCAGAGCTTCTGCAGCGTGGACTTTCCATCATGGATCGGGGTGATCCCTTGCCTGGGATCGCCAGAGAAGAGCTCCGCTTGCTGGCCTGCTGCGTATAACATCCTGAAGACTCGGTCTGCGGAGCTTCTAGCAGCAGGCATGGAGCGGACTTTACCATCGCGGAGCAGGCCGATCCCTTGCCGGGGATTGTTGGAGAAGAGCTCCGACCCGGCGGCCTGCGACCTATAATATCCTGAAGCCGCGTTCTCTGGTAAAGAAGTGGCCGATTCGGGAACTCCAAGCCACGGAGTGTGTTCGATCTGTCCCGACGTCGGAGCTTCGATCATCCCGACGAGAGGGCTTGCACATCGGGCCATCTGTAGCATCTTTGGTGCTCTTACAAACCTCTACAGATGCCCGCGTACTGTCGGGTTGCATCACAGCTTGGTTTGGGAAGAGCTCTGCCCAAAACTGCATGAAAATGTAGCGTTTTTGTACATGTAACCCAGTCCATGATATAGATTAGATATTGTGCCACTGATTGCAACTACACCTCACGCTGCCTCGGCAAAGTAGTCAACATAATCAAAGACATCCCATCCTAGTCATTCCTCTTCAACCTGCTCCCGTCTGGCACAGAAACTTGAAAGTGTGCACCACCAGACTCGGGAACAACTTATTCTCTTCCGTTATCAGGCTTTGGAGTGGTCTTTGCATGAGGTAGGATTTGATTTACCACTACCCCAATGAGGACATTGGATTTGGTCCATGGAACCGATTTGCTACAATGCTGACAACATTCTGTACTCTGTATCTCCCCCCTGCTTGAGATTGAACTGGTTATATCTGTGTATGGTGTATTTAATCTGTTTGGATAGCATGCAAAACAAAACCTTTTACTGTACCCAGGTACATGTCACAATAATAAACCTCAGCCTTTAGCCTCCTGTTGCTATTTTGACTAAGGTGAGTCAGTACAGTGGCAGAGGCCTAAATAAATTCAAAGGCTGGCTAATGCAAGTTCACGTAGTATCTCACAGAACACTTTTTAATAATGCATTATTCAGAGTTTCCAGGACTGATCAAGTATGATGAAGAAGTTTCATTGTAATGTAATGAGGTGTTATTTTTCATTTGAAATTTAGCCAGTAATTACTGTGACATATAAATATACATGTTTTAGTTGCCCCTGGAGCATAATAAAATATAGTGAGGTCGAGTTTCTTTGCTAACAGTAGATTTGAGTATAGAAATTGTGATTAAGTTATTTAGTCTACAATTTCAGCAATTAGTTAGCACAAAACCATTTGCCATTGAGTACAGGATCACTTTAAAATGTGAATAAAACTGTAATGTGTTATTTGACTCATTGAACTATGAATAGAAACAAAGTTAATCGTGGCACATTATCCGTGAAACAAAAAGAAAGAAACATATATTGGCGAGCAATTATAGGTTTGTAATCTTTGCTCAAATGTTGGGAATCTGGAAATTAGATGTGGAAATTAGAGCTAGACCATTTAGTTAGAAACAATTGCCAGAAAACATTTACTTTTACACAAAAAATCTGTTGTTTTCTACTAAAAGATTTTTTAGATTTTTTATGCATTTGTAGGTTTTACGACTAACCTAGATTTGCAGAAGCACTCAGAAAGTCAGGCATCATGTACAAAAAGCAGTTAGTGTTTCAGATCTTTTTCATTTGGGTAGCACTTCCTGTTTTATTTCAGGTTTTCTGCAGCTTTGTTGAATTCCATGAACTGTACTTTGTTAAGTATTGGGGGATAAGGTGGAAAGGATAATGGAGATGTGGAATAATTACCTATGATCCAACTGTAAAACAGAAAGCCTTTGAAGATGGATATCTATTTGTAACAGTTTCAAGTTCATTATTTTTTGGACTTATACATATGTTTATAGTCTGTAACTTCCTGAAAGTGGCAGCACAAGTAGAGTGGTAAATATGGTGTGCTTTCTTTCATGGGCACTGAGTAGAAGAGTCAGGAAGTCAATGTGCAGCTTAATAGGACTTCGGTTATGCCACATTTAGGTTATTGCATGCAGTTAGTAGAATTTTGGAAAAGGTGCAGAAGAGGTTTACCAGAATTACACCCGGATTAGGAAGTATTAACAACAGGGAGAGGTTGGACGGACTTGGA
This sequence comes from Amblyraja radiata, assembly GCF_010909765.2. Taxonomy (NCBI): domain Eukaryota; kingdom Metazoa; phylum Chordata; class Chondrichthyes; order Rajiformes; family Rajidae; genus Amblyraja; species Amblyraja radiata. Next base: position 150,881,419 of record NC_045956.1, read on the forward strand.
TTGATTTCTCTGGAACACCAAAGGTTGCGGGGAGACCTGATAAATGTACATACAATGATGAGAGGCGTTGATTGGGTAGATAGTCAGAACTTTTTTCCCAGTTACTTTTATTTTAAATCTACTTTTTACAAAAGTCTCTTATCAAAAGACTTTGCTTTGTCAGGTCTGCCACCATTTTTATGTTAATGTCCTTTGAGTTGATCAATACCACCAGGATCGCCGCACGATTAGCAGCCTTGCCAACAGTCTGTCTGTTTTTTCATCTTTTTAAATTATTTTTAGTGTGTTTTAAAGGTTTGTGTTAATGTTTTGTGGTTTGTTTTATGTGGGGCTTGGGGAGGAGGTTGGGGGAAACCTTTTTTCAATCTCTAACCATGCCGGAGATGTGATTGTTATCCGGATCGCCGCTCTGCGGCCTAACATCGTGGAGCTGGATGCCTGCTCGGGACTGACTTTGAGCTCCACCGCGGGGCGTGGACAACATCAGAGCCAATCCCTTGCCTGGCATCGCTCCAACTGCGGCCTGTGGACTTTACCTTCGAGAGCTCGCAGTCTCGAGAACTCCAATGACGCAGAAGGTTCGACATGCCCCGACCCAGGGTCAGATCGCTCGGTGCGGGGAGTTGACATCCCCCGGATACAGGAACTTTATCGCCCCGAGGAGGAGTTCCGCCGCTGGCTATGGGAGTCAAGATCGTCCCATCAACAGAAGGCTCGAGGCCCCCGACTGCAGGAGAACAAAGAATGGAAGAGATTGGACTTTTTTTTGCCTTCCATCACAGTGAGGAATGTGGAGGACTCACTGTGGTGGATGTTTATGTTAAAATATTTTTTTTTGTGTTCTGTTGCTTTTTATTTGTATGACTGACTTGGCAAATGAAATTCCTCGTATGTTGCAAAACATACTTGGCTAATAAAGTATTATTGTATTGTATTAATTTCTGCATAGATGCAACTTCATTTGAATATGAATTCTGACACAATATATTTTTCAATCTAATTGAATACTTTCCTTATTATTATTTTTTACTTTAATTTAGGTTCAATAACAACATTTTAAAGACATTTGGACAGTTACATGGATGGTAAATGTTTAGAGCGATATGGTCCAAACACGGGCAGATAGAACTGTGCACATGAGAAATCTTGATCAGCATGAGCAAGTTGGGCCGAAGGGCCAGTTTCTATGACTCTATCACTCTTACTGAAACTACTATAGATTAAATCACGAAACAAATTAATAAGTGAAATTGTCCGGAGGAGCAGGTGAAATGGCCCTTGATTTCCCTCTGATGGGTACTTTTATCTGAATTTCTACACAACTGCATGGCATTTTTCCACCATTCTGAGCTCTGCATCTTTATTTGTTGCTGAAGTACTTACAACAGCATTTGTGTTCACTGCAACATTGATATGCTGGCAACAATTGACCTGGGGCCCAGATGATTGAGTTCCAATAACTACAAAGACCTTTAGAAGGTTTACACATACCCTTGATGATGGAGACATCCAATCTGTGCTGTGAGACACTCCAGACCCACAGCATCATGATTAACTCCTGTTTTAGTGAGACAACATTAGTTTTCTATCTTGAGGCCCTCTTTTAATTAAGTTTGCCCAGTAAATGAATTGCAGTCTCGATATTTCCTACTTTTTGTTGTGTGATGCAGCATCCAAGAGAATGCTTGGCTTATATCCTAGACTTCAAGTATAATCAGGAGGCAATAGTTGATTGAGCTGGCAAATACACTGAGCATCATGCTTGTAGTTAGTTCATTAGTTTAGTTTATTGTCATGTGTACCAAGGTACAGTGAAAAGCTTTTGTTGTGTGCTAACCAGTCAGCAGAAAGACTATACATGATTACAATGAAGAAACCCACAGTGTGCAGATACATGGTAAAGGGAATAACATTTAATGCCAGATAATGTCCAGTAAGGTCCGATTAAAGTTAGACCAAGGGCCTCCAATGAGGTAGATAGTAGCTCAGGACCGCTCTCGAGTTGTTGATAGGATGGTTCAATTGCCTGATAACAGCTGGGAAGAAATTGTCTCTGAGTCTGAAGGTGCGCATTTTCACACTGCTGTAACTCTTGCCTGATGCAAGAGAGGAGATGAGGGAGTGACTGGGTGAGACTCATCCATGCTTAAAGTGCATTCAAAAAGTATTCAGGCCCCTTCACTTTTTCCACATTTTGTTACGTTACAGCCTTATTCTAAAATGGATTAAATTCTTTTTTTTAAATCATCAATCTACACACAATACCCCATAATAAAAAAGTGAACACAGTTGTTTAGAAATTTTTGCAAAATAATAAAAAAGAAATAACTAAAACATCACATTTACATAAGTATTCAGACCCTTTGCTATGACACTCAAAATTGAGCTTAGGTACATCCTGTGTCCATTGATTATCCTTGAGATGTTTATACAACTTGATTGGAACCCACCAGTGGTAAATTAAATTGATTGGACTTGATTTGGAAAGGCACACACCTGTCTATATAAGGTCCCACAGTTGACAGTGCATGTCAGAGATTGAGGAAGCCAGTTTTAGTGAAGTCATTATCTGTTCTGATTCTGCAGCTGCTCTTGAAACTTTAAGAGTAGGGAAATCTAAAGCTCGTCCTGACATTCTAAATGAAATCATGAGTGTGTTTTCTAGAATTGGGTTTGCGTGTAACATCACTTTTTGCTGGGTTCCCGGGCATGCTGGGGTGAGGGGGAATGAGCAGGTGGACCTCATAGCAAAGGAGAGTTTAAGAAGAGAAATAGATATCCATGTATTATTGGGGAGAGTGGAACTGAGAGAAATAATTAAAGAGGGCTTAACAAAAGAATGGCAGAGAGGATGGGAAATGGAAGTCAGGGGTAGACACTACTTTTCTATACAATCTGAAGTTAGGAAAATATGTTTCTGTACATCTTTGTCCCGTAGGGACTCAGTTAAACTGTGTAGATTGAGGTTGGGACACTGTGGGTTAAATTACTATTTGTGCATTGTAGGGAAACATGTTTCTGGCTTGTGTGAATGTGGGAGTAATGAGACAGTTAAGCATGTTTTCCTAGAATGTAAAAAGTACAGGGTAGAAAGAGAAGTATTGTTTGTTAGGCTGACAGGACTTGGAGTTGAGGCTTTTTCTGTTTCATCTTTGTTTGGACACAGTGAGAAACATCAACTGATATCCAGGGCTGTTCTTCAATTCCTGCAAGTTACAGGACTGTAAGGATTTAGTTCAAACTTTGACCTGTGGAGGGCAGTAATACGCTTAGCAGCGTCTACACTGCCGGAATCCTACAAGAAGAAGAAGTAGAAGTGCATGTCAGAGCAAAAACCCAGCCATGAAGACGAAGGAATTGTCCGCAGACCTCCGAGACAGGATTATGTTGAGACACAGATCTGGGGCAGGGTATAAACCAATTACTGCAGCATTGCAGGTCCCGAAGAGCGAAGTGGCCTCGTCTTCTTAAATGGAAGAACTTTGGAACTACCAGGACTCTTCATAGAGGTGGCCGTCTGGCCAAACTGAGCAATTTGGGGAGAAGGGCCTTGGTCCGGGAGGATGACCCAAGAACCTGTAAAATATGTTATATTTCAGGTGTTCAGGCCTTGAAGTACTTGTAATGTGCAGATATAAGCTTTCTGTGAAGCTTCAGTTAAGAACCCATTAGAAATTTGCTGACTCCATTTTATTTTGCTGCTGAATAATAAAAGGGAATTAAACATGCCAATAAAAGCCAATGTACCGTAGTGCAGCCTATCAAGAGTGAAATGATAATCTCACCATGGATTAAGAGAGTAGAGGAGATTACACAACAAAGTAGTAACAGAAAAAAAAGTAATAGAATAGCCACCACTAGACATTACTGCTGTGTTCTGTCGAGATCAGTTAGCATAGAAAATCTTGATGTTTCCTTAAGTTGATCTCATGAGTATTGGGACGATTTGAGGGTCCCAGTTATTGTGCAAATAGGAGTGTCCCTAGAAATATATTTTAGCCTGATCCTGCCCAAAGCCACATTCTAAATGTATACCTATATTTAAGAAAAGGACTGCGAGGAAAGGGCATCACGGTGGATGCAGACGGTGGAGGTTGCTGCCTTACAAGGACCAGAGGCCCCGGGTCCTGGCTCGATCCGGACCACGGGTTCGTAGTCTGTAACGGACTGAGTGGTGTACATTCTCACCATGACCTATGTGGGTTTTCTCTGAAATCTTCGGTTTCCTCCCACATTCAAAAGAGGTACAGGTTTGTAATTGGCTTGCTCTAAATGTAAATTTTCCTTGGTGTGTATAGATAGTGTTAATGTATGGGGATCACTGGTCGGTGTGGACTCGATGGTCCGAAGGGCCTGCTTCCACATTGTATCTCTAAACTAAACTAAACTAAAAGCCTGACACAGGCTCCTCTGGCAGCTCGTTCCATATACTTTCAATATACTCAGTCTCTTGCAAGAATGACATCACTTTCTAGTAGTTTCTCTATCCCAAGATGAGACCTTTTCAAGGTGCGCTCTCTGAGATGTCCTCTTTCTTCGGTAAACTAGTCTTTGTTCCCCACCCTCCATCCTGAGTGGAACTCTCACTCATGTCTCTTCTGTTTCCCACATTTATCCTCTTGTCCCCACCCCTCTCCCCAGACAGAACAAGGATAGAGTTCCTCTGGTCCTTGCCTTTCACCCCAACAGCCTCTGCATCCAATATGACATTTACTCACATTTCTGCCACATGTCTCACATGTCCTCCCTTTCCCAGCCCTTTCTGCTCTGCTCTGCATCCTGGCTGGAAATTACTTCCGCTGCTGTTCTGCTCTGCTTTCTGAGTGGAAATGTATGAAACTATGCCCAAAATTCTAGATGCCGTCCTCCATGGGTATCAGCCTTTGGGGATTCATGCTCAGACCCCTATTCTTTTGCATAAGATCAACCTTCCAGTCTTCTGAACTCCAGTGCATAATGGCCCAACCCTGCTTATTATTCCTCTTTATATATCAACCCCTTTATGCCAGGGATTACCATGAATTTTCCCTTCATTGTTTCCATTATAGCAATCCTTTTGAAAGTTACGCCAGATGCATTCTCACCTGCACCCTGTAAATGATTAAAACGTTCCTTCTTTTATACTCCATGTCTATTGCTAAGAAATGCAACATTCGAATAACCCACAGTGACTTCCCACAGATTCAGCTCAACCTATTGTGTTTCTCCAGCAGATTGTTTATTATTTCTAAAACCTTCCTAATTAATTGCTGTGCCTTCACACCCAGATCCCTTTGCACTAACCTGATTTTTTTTGTTCTTTCTTCCAAAGTCAAAAACCTCACATTTTCCCAGACTATATTTTATTTGTCGACTTCCTGCCTATTCATTTAACCTATCTATGGCTTCTTGCAGTCTGTTTCTTGTCCTTATACACTGCTGCTAATCTTTGTATCATCCGGAAATCTAGTTATATTACTTTCAGGCCCTTCATCCAAATCTTTAATATCTCAATAACTAAAAGCTTCATCTTGACCACTTCCAGTCTGCACTGTATATTGATTTTAGAAAAAACGCTACCATATATCGCTATGGTTTATGTCCATCTTACTCACAGTCCTCCTCCGCTGAAGCAGCCCCGAGGATTTTTCCGATCAATGAAAAATAAAAAAGTTATCAGTGTTTTAAATTATCTTGATCAGCTGATTGGTCCTCTCACCTGTCAATCACCATGATGAAGGAAACACCCTTCTGGGGGGTGGGAGGGGGGGGGGGGGGGCAGGAGGATGAAGCCCAAATGGTATGAAATTGCATTTGAATTTGGTGGCCTGCACACTGCTTGAAATGGTATGAAATAGTAAGATTAAATGAGAACTTACCAGTTTGAAGTTTGATCTGTATTTTATGAGGAGTTACGATGAGGGATTACGTGAAGAACCCGTCCAGCACGCATGCGCGACATACTTCAAAGCAGTGGTGTGGAATCACAGAAAGACACAGTAATTGAAATAAATATAGTAAAGAAAAGGAGAGCTTAGATACCAGTTTGATCTCTATAATTGAGGGTGGGAGCGGAGGGCACGTAATCCCTCATCGTAACTCCTCATAAACTACAGATCAAACTTCAAACTGGTAAGTTCTCGTTAAATCTTACTATTTTACTTCGGAGTCACGTGAGTGACTACGTGAAGATTTTAAAGCTCTGCGATTTCAAACCGTGTAACAGTTCATACTTCACTCGCTGCCGAAGTCATTTGAGGGAGGAAGTGTGTTATCGTAATCAACCATGAATCTGTTTGTAAAACAATAATGGTGTTATTAACAATAACAAGACAAAAATGCTCCCCCGGGCTTAAATTATATATTTGCAGATTCTAATACTTTTTCTGCAAACGATACAGGTTCTGCCAGAGGCTTGTTATAAAAGTTTGGAACGTATACTCCCTAGACCACCCCGCTGTGGCCAGGATGTGGTCCATAGGCACGTCCATCCTCTTAGTCACTGATGTTGATGCTGCCCTGGTGGAGTAAGATTTATACACGTTAGTATGTACCCCAGCAACTCCCAGTACCTGCTTGAGCCACTTGAGATAGTTTGGCTCGTCACCCGACCATAAGTTTCTTGTGGCTGACCCATAAGGCTTTTTCTCTCCCTCGAGGATTACTTATTGTGTCGATGTAGTTCAATAAGTGGGTCATGACGCATAACCGTGGTTCAGGTGGGTATGCCCAGAATTCCATGACTAGACCTGATGTTCCTGGTCTGCTCTGTTGACCAGCCCTAATGGTAGATGTAACATGGCCTAGTAGAACCATATTGTCCAATCCGTAGTAGATGCCGAAACTGGACTCTTTGTGCTGAGACAAGGCCATCAGCATGACCGTCTTCAGGGTGGGATGTTCCAGGGTGAGGGACCAGGCTGGTGACTAAGGTATGTCAGGTCCATACTGACATCCCAGATTTGGGTGTACCTAGGTCTGGGGGATTAGAGTTGAATATGCCTCTCTGGATTTGATCACCAGTGGGTGGTACCCTATGGCCTGTTGTCCTGGTGCCCGAGTTAAGTAGGCTGACAGAGCACTTCTGGCTGAATCCTTCATTGTGGTGAAGACCTGCCAGGAACTCCAGTACAGGTTTTGTTGTAGTTGAATATGTAGTTCCTGTATTTGAATAGTATCTTCCCACTTCTTGATGTTCGCCAAGTATGTTCCCTAGTGGATATGCGATGGGATGCTATCATCGTGTCGATAGCGCTATTTTGACAATCCAGGCCCAGCAGTGGTCTTCACAATTCTGCAACCCAGGCCCAGTAATGGTCTTTTCAAATCTGCAACCCAGTAGTTTAATTTATCGTGGCATGTACGTAGTACCCGACTGATGAGGCCATAGTACCTGACTGATGAGGTAGGAAAAAAGGGGGGAGAACATAGATTAGATTCCCCCCCCAGTTCAGCGGGAATGAATTCATTGCCACTGCCTCAAAGTTTGGTTTCATGCGACATACGTGGGATTCAATTGAAATACAGGGAAAATCGATATCTGGTGTTCCATATGCTTTTGTAATTCAGCAAATACTTTGGTTAATATGTCTGTTTACAGTAGTTAGCCTCACCTGGTAGGTAGGTTTGCTGATGGTCGAATATGTTTGACGACCTACGGTTACCAATTGTTAAATAAATTGTCACATGATATCGATTTATTCTGCCCAAGTGGTTGGTGTATGCCACCACTGTGATGTTGTTAATTTATAAACGAACATGCAAAATAGTGCACAACAGAATAATATGCTTACCAATAGAACGTACTCAATATTTCCAACTAGGTTTACCGCCCGTGTCTATAGTGATGACGACTCCAGATTAGTCCATTTGCCACCATGTTCTGGGTATGGGTATTTAGTTTTAAAACATTAGCACCTTAGCTCTAATGGAAAGGTTCAAGTTAAGTAGCTGGAAATGCTGCTACTAACTCCCAATTACTCTAGCCACTTGTTGAATGGTTGGTTGATTGATACCATTATTGTTACAGGTTGTGTCACATGCTGACTCTCCTTATGGCAATGTTATAGATGAGTGGATAGAGTTAATTGAATACCAGATAGTCAATAGTTGTGGATGTGTCAACGTAGAACTATCTGGATAGTATGACAGGCTCGGTTAAATAAGTATAGTAGCTAATGCTGATGATTAGCTATTCCCATGGATTTGTCTGTCGTTAATATCATAGAGACATGCCATGACGATATGTTCCTTAATAGTGTCAGGGCTGGTTTGAATATCTGGAAACAGTTTTGGCTGATATTAGCCATAGTCGATGATTTATACTGCCATAGTTACCCCATCCAGGTAAATAGGTATCTCCAAAATTTTATGAATGGGTACTGAATAGTATGCATCTTTTAAGCTGATTTCCTAAAGTATCCTAGGAAATCCATGGTTAGCAGTTACAATTTTCCATAAGTGTGTAACCTGGTGAAATACTCAAGTGGTAAAGTCAATGATGGTGCGACATTCACCATCTTTGGGGTTTTTTGGTACCAAAGCTTCATATTAGGTTTTTTATGACCCCTTGTAAATCAATAATGGTGCGACATTCACCATCTTGGGTTTGTTGATTGATTGATTGATTATTCCTTTAATAATCCTTTTCAGGAAATTACAGTGCCACGACAGCTTCAAGACAAACATAACACCACGCTTTCATACATAACAAGTTAAAATACGTTAAAATACAAGTTAAAATACAATTAATTTAAAAAAAAGTGCAGTTATTTATGCTCATTATAAAGTCTTATAGCAGCTGGTAAACAGGACTTCCTGTATCTCTCTGTTTTGCACATTGGTGCAATCAGCCTCTGACTGAAGATGCTGCTCTTGATCACCTTCAGGGCATGGAGTGGGTGAGTGGGGTTTGTCATTATAGAACCTAGTTTATTTAGAGTTCTGGCCTCTGCCACCTGCTGGACCGTTCGTTGCTCAGCCCCGACCACTGTTGGTACCAAAGGTTCATATAGGCTTCTTTATGACCCCTAGTATATCTTTTCCAGTTAGCTAGTCCCTCGTGTTCTTTTTTAGTGGGAGGGTAGATCCCTTGGTGTGCATGCTGAACTGGTAATATATGGTCCCTCGATAAGGGACGTATCAGATATTAAACTGATAAAAACAGATACTATACTTGATCTAGCCAAAAGGCCGAGAAGTGATGGGTTTCTTAATTCAAATTATATCCTTGAATACTTTTGGTATATAACTACCAAGTGTGATAGTTCTTCATGTTCCCAACCCAGGTGTGATTTCTCCCCCCTGTTAGTACAAACCCTTCACCTTTTATGTGATGGTAAGAACCATACTTATCTGTCTTCACTGTTGTTTAGTGGTGTGTTCATTTCTTCGGTTTCTGGTTCCTTGTCTGTAGGGATGGTGTTGTGGGGGGTGGCACATTTTCCATGGGGCCCGCTCTGGACCCTGGCCTGAAAGAGCTTACTGGGGGTTGGCATGCAGGCCCCGAGCTTTCACCAGTACTATTAAGTAGACGCCTACTGGTGGACGCATGGAGGTACTGCTGTCTGATTTTGTGTGGTGCTCATTCCAGGCCCTGCCCTCTTGATGCCGAATATTTTGGATACTTCGTCCAGTTTCTTAGGCTTGGTTTGATAACTTAGCCAGATAGCAGGATCTGTGGTTGTGAGGTCGGCGTTCTCACAGTCCTGTGAATTTTAGGTTGAGGGCAGGTTTTATAACTTCCTGAGAAGTTGCGGAGCATCTGTGAACAGTAGGGTCAGGTGTTTTGCCATACTACCCTGCCCCTCTGGAATGAGCATGTGAAAATGATAGCCGACGTCAGGGGTATCAAATGCAATTTAAGATATTTGGGTTTTAAAAAGCTATGCTCAATGTACCCCCCAATAACGGTGGGCACTTTGAGTAAATGCAATTTAGGGGAGGCGTGATGAAATCCAACGCCTCATGACTACCTGTCTTGGAGAGGTTTTTTTAAAAGAACAGGTAGTAAGCTAGCCGTCAGTTGAGACTGAAAGCCATCTCGCTAGTGGTGGAGCCACATAGCGGCCACACCCAGCAGCTCTTCCTGATCCTGTACCTCAAGCATACTCCTGATGTTGTTCAGCCAGTGACCCCTCTTCTTGTCCAGCCCAGCCCTGGTCGCCATCGATCCCTCGACAAGGGAGATGGCCAGTGCTGTAGGCACTGGAGTGGGAGTGTTATGCTCCCTTGGCGAACTTGCCCCTGCTCCTGAGGCAAGTCTTGCTGGAGTTTTTGGTTCCATGACCTTGCTCTAGGCTTGGAGAACAGACACTTGCTTGCTCTCGTTTGAAGTGCCGATTCCATCTTCTGTGTCTGTCTCCAGCCTGAGGTTTGGTTGCTGGCTTTGCTGCTAGAGGCTGCCTGCCGTTTTTGGGCGGCATTTCTGCGGTTCTCGGGCGGCGAGTCTCCTTGACGGGAGATGCAGGGATTACCGGCCGGTTTTTGAATTTCCCTCCAGTCCGCTGCTGTTGGTCAGACAGCTGTTAGCGGACTGGGCATTGGCTCAGTACCCTGACTGTGGACCGCAGCATGTGCGGTCCAGGTGCCGCCTCTCCCCCCTACTCTGACGGAACGTTCCTTCCCTGGAGTTGAACGGGGGCCGCTTCCCTCTGTGCTGCTTTGCTGTCTCCAGTTCCCCTGGAGCAATAAAGAGGAGCAAAGTCGCGAGTTTAACCTGTAGGTAAGTACTTAGCTAACGGTCCGTTCCTTCAGGCTTGTAGCGGGAGCGCTTGTACTCCCGTTCGTCGCGTGAACGCTATGTCGCGCATGCGTGCTGGACGGGTTCTTCACGTAGTCACTCCCGTGACTCTGAAGTAAAATTGCATTTGAATTTGGTGGCCTGCACTCTGCTTGAAATGGTACGAAATTGCATTTGAATTTGTTGGCCAGCACTCTGCTTGAAATGGGATGAATTACATTTGAATTTGCTGGCCTGCACTCTGCTTGAAATGATATGAAATTACATTTGAATTTGCTGGCCAGCACTCTGCTTGAAATGGTATGAAATTGCATTTGAATTTGCTGGCCTGCACTCTGCTTGAAATGGTACGACATTGCATTAGAATTTGCTGGCCTGCACTCTGCTTTAAATGGTATGATGTTGCATTCGGTGGACTGCACTCTGCTTGAAATGGTATGACGTTGCATTCGGTGGATGCACTCTGCTTAAAATGGTATGACGTTGCATTCGGTGGCCTGCACTCTGCTTGAAATGGTATGACATTGCATTTGGTGGCCTCACTCTGCTTGAAATAGTATGAAAATGAATTTGGTGGCCTGCACGCTGCTTGAAATGGAATTTCAAGGAATAGCCGTGAGTCAATCAACTGCCAGCCCACCAGCCGTGTCAATCAACTGCCAGCCCAACAGCCGTGAGCCAACTCCCAGCCCAACAGCCGTGAGTGAGTGAACTTCCAACCCACCAGCCGTGAGTGAGTGAACTTCCAGCCCACCAGCCGTGAGTGAGTGAACTTCCAGCCCACCAGCCGTGAGTGAGTGAACTTCCAGCCCACCAGCCGTGAGAGTGAACTGCCAGCCCACCAGCCATGAGTGAGTGAGCTGCCAGCCCACCAGCCGTGAGTGAGTGAACTGCCAGCCCACCTTTGGTCTACCTAAAACCACTCTTTTCGGCCCACAAGGCTGTTATTAGCCCAGAAACCAGTCCCTTTTGCCCAATCAGTCTGAAAAAGGGTTTTGGCCCGAAACGTTGCCCATTTCCTTGCTCCATAGATGCTGCTGCACCCGTTGAGTTTCTTGAGCATTTTTGTCTACCCTTTTGCCCAAAATGCCAGTATTAGCCAGGAGAAGTATTTTGGCCCAAAAGGCACGTGCCAGGCCAAAAAAAAAGTCCACAAAAAGTGCCTTGCACTGAGATTTCACTCAACTTTTTAAAACATTTTTTTAAGTCCCTTCGGCCCATCAGGCATGTACTAGCCCAGGAGGAGTCCCTTCAGTCCATCAGTAAGTATTCATCATGTGAATATTAATCCTCAGCCGAGTATTTTTCTCCCTCCCTTCATTGGCTCCCTGTGACATCCAGGCCAGGAGAGACTTTCCTCCTTCATTGCTGTGATCTGTAGAAAAATATGAAAAATGTCTAAAATTGATTCTCCACTCTCTCCCCTTCTCTCTCACAGTCTCTCACCTGTTTTGGGCAGAATTTCTGGCAGTTTCTGAGCTGCTAGTCCTGAGTGACTGATCTGCCTACCCCACCAGGCCTGAGTGACTGAGCTGCCAACCCACCAAGCCTGACTGAGCCACCAGCCCAAGAATCCTTTCGGGCCCACAATGTTCATACTAACCCTCTGGAAACCAGTCCCTTCGGCCCAGAACACCCACACTAGCACTCCAGAAAGCCCCCCCCCCCCCACTGGCCACCAATATTGGGATTGGTGGAGAGGTGGAATATTGCGTTGGGGGACCAGCCCTCCCTTGTGAACATGGGACGCAATGGGTCCCACTTAGACTAGTAGCTTGTTAGGTCCAAGTCCATAATGCCTTGACAGTAGTAAAACAAGTAAATACAGTGTTAAATGAGACATATGATATGCTTGCCTTCATTGCTGGAGCATTGAATAGATGTATCAGAAAGTCATGATACGACTTTATAGCACTGGTTTGGACACATTAGAAGTATTGCATGCAGTTCTGGTCAACCCATTATAGGAAAGATGCGGAGGATTTGGAAAAGGTGCAGAGGATGTTTATCAGAATGATGCCTAGATTAGGGGTGTCAGCTACAAGGTGAGGTTGTACAGACTTAGACGCATAGTTGGTGAAGAACCTTATTCCCAGGATAGAAATATCAAATACTAGCTTTCAGGTGAGAGAGGCAATATTTAAACAAGATGCGTGGGGCAAGTTTTTTTTTACACAGAGGTCCTGGAACACGCTGCCAGGGACTTTGGTGGAGACATTTATAATGGTGACATTTAAAAGACTTTGGATGTGCCTGTTCCTGTACTGTCCTATGTTCTATTGTTAATAGAGTCATGAACTAGTCATAGAGTGATACAGCGTGGAAACAGGCCCTTCGGCCCAACTTGCCTACACCTGCCAACATGTCCCAACTACAATAGTCCCACTGTCCTGCACTTAGTCCATATCCCTCCAAACTTGTCCTATCCAGGTACCTGTTTAACTGTTTCTTAAACGTTGGGATAGTCCCAGCCTCAACTACCTCTTCTGGCAGCTTGTTCCATACACCCACAACCCTTTGTGTGAAAAGATTACCCCTCAGATTCCTATTAAATCTTTTCCCCTTCACCTTGAACCTATATCCTCTTCTCCTCGATTCCCCTACTCTGGGCAAGAGACTCTGTGCAACTACCCGATCTATTGCTCGCATGATTTTATACACATTAAGGATCAGTTCCTGTGGATTGGAGGGTAGTGAATGTTGTCCCACTCTTTAAGAAGGGCGGCAGAGAGAAAACAGGGAATTATAGACGAGTTAGCCTGACATCGGTGGTGGGGAAGATGCTGGAGTCATTTAAAACCAGTCGCCGCTTTTTTGGCAACCTGCTACGACTGTGACAGTCGCTGGCAGTCGCCAAAAATTGCCTAAGTGGGATAGACCCTTAAGGAAGACACAAACAATCTCCCAGATGTACTAGTGGCCAGAGGACCTAGGGTGACGGCAGAACTGAAGGAAATTCAGGAAATGGTGATGGGACTAAAGGCTGATAAATCCCCAGGGCCTGATGGTCTGCATCCCAGGGTACTTAAGGAAGTGGCTCTAGAAATCGTGGAGGCATTGATGATCATTTTACCAATGTTCTATAGATTCAGAATCAGTTCCTGTGAGTCGGAGGATAGCTAATGTTTAAGAAAGGCTGGAGAGAGAAATCAGGGAATTATAGACCAGTTAGCCTGACATCGGTGGTGGGGAAGTTGCTGGAATCAATTATAAAAGATGAAATTTGGATAGCAGTAACAGGATCGGTCCGAGTCAGCATGGATTTACGAAGGGGAAATCATGCTTGACTAATCTTCTGTAATTTTTTGAGGATGTAACCAGGATAATGGACATGGGAGAGCCAGTGAATGTAGTGTACCTGGACTTTCTGAAAGCATTTGATAAGGACCCACATAGGAAATTAGTGGGAAAAATTAGAGCACATGGTATTGGGGGTAGGGTGCTGACATGGATAGAAAATTGTTTGGTAAACAGGAAAGAAAGGGTAGGAATTAACGGGTCCTTTTCAGAATGGCAGGCAGTAACTAGTGGGGTACCGCAAGGCTCGGTGCTGGGACCGCAACGATTTAAATATATATTAACTAGACTAAGTTGGACCCATTGGGTCCCAGCTTCACACGGGAGGGCTGGTCCCCCAACGCAATATTCCACCAATTCCAATATTGTTGGCCAGTGGAGTGCTAGAATGGGTGTTGTGGGCTGAATTGACTGGTTTCTAGAGGGCTAGTGTGGACATTGTGGGTCGAATGGATTCTTGGGCTGGTGGCTCAGTGCAGGCAGCTCACTCACGGCTGTTGAGCTGGCAGTTGACTCACTGCTATTCCTTGAAATGCCACCAGGCAGGGTGCAAGGCCACCACCATCAAGTGCAGTTTCATGCCACTTCAGGCAATGTGCAAGGCCACCACACTCAAGTGCAGTTTCATGCCACTTCAGGCGGGTGCAAGGCCACCACACTCAAGTGCAGTTTCATGCCACTTCTGGAAGTGCGCAAGGCCACCACACTCATGTAGAGTTTCATGTCACTTCAGGCAAGGTGCAAGGCCACCACACTCATGTGGAGTTTCATGTCACTTCAGGCAAGGTGCAAGGCCACCACACTCATGTGGAGTTTCATGTCACTTCAGGCAAGGTGCAAGGCCACCACACTCATGTGGAGTTTCATGCCACTTCAGGCAGGGTGCAAGGCCACCACACTCAAGTGCAGTTTCATGCCACTTCAGGCAGGGTGCAAGGCCACAACACTCTAGACTTTCTGTCATATGTAGAAAGGCTCTAGAAATCGTGGACGCATTGGTAATAATTTTCCAATGTTCTATAGATTCAGAATCAGTTCCTCTGGATTGGAGAACAGCTAATGTCATCCCACTTTTTAAGAAAGGGAAGAGAGAAAACGAGAAATTAAAGACCAGTTAGCCTGACATCGGTGGTGGGGAAGATGCTGGAGTCAATTATAAAAGATAAAATAGCCGAACATTTGGATGGCAGTAACAGGATCTGTCCGAGTCAGCATGGATTTACGAAGGGCAAATTATGCTTGACTAATCTTCTGGAATTTTTTGAGGATATAACTAGGAAATTGGGCAAGGGAGAGCCAGTGGATGTAGTGTACCTGGACTTTCAGAAAGCCTTTGATAAGGTCCCACATAGGAGATTAGTGGGCAAAATTAGAGCCCAGGTTATTGGGGGTAGGGTAATGACATGGATAGAAAATTGTTTGACAGACACTAAACAAAGAGTAGGGATTAACGGGTCAATTTCAGAATGGCAGGCAGTGACTAGTGCGCTACTGCAAGGCTCGGTGCTGGGACCGCAGCTATTTACAATATACTTTAGTGATTTAGATGAAGGGATTAAAAGAAACATTAGCAAATTTGCAGATGACACAAAGCTGGGTGGCAGTGTGAACTGTGAGGAGGATGCTATGAGGATGCAGGGTGATTTGGACAGGTTGGGTAAGTGGGCAGATGCATTGCAGATGCTGTTTAACGTGGATAAATGTGAGGTTATCCACTTTGTCGGCAAGAACAGGAAGGCAGATTCAAGTTCAAGTTCAAGTTCAAGTTAGTTTATTGTCATGTGTCCCTGTGTAGGACAATGAAATTCTTGCTTTGCTTAAGCACACAGAAAATAGTAGGCATTTACTACAAAACAGATAAATGTGTCCATATACCATGATATAAATATATACACACATGAATAAATAAACTGATAGTGCAAATAACAGAAAGTGGTTGGTAATAATCAGATTTTTGTCCGAGCCAGGTTTAATAGCCTGATGGCTGAGGGGAAGTAACTATTCCTGAACCTGGTTGTTGCAGTCTTCAGGCTCCTGTACCTTCTACCTGAAGGTAGCAGGGAGATGAGTGTGTGGCCAGGATGGTGTGGGTCTTTCATGATACTGCCAGCCTTTTTGAGGCAGCGACTGCGATAGATCCCCTCGATGGAAGGAAGGTCAGAGCCGATGATGGACTGGGCAGTGTTTACTACTTTTTGTAGTCTTTTCCTTTCCAGGGCGCTCAAATTGCCGAACCAAGCCACGATGCAACCGGTCAGCATGCTCTCGACTGTGCACCTGTAGAAGTTAGAGAGAGTCTTCCTTGACAACCGACTCTCCGTAATCTTCTCAGGAAGTAGAGGTGCTGATGTGCTTTTTTGATGATTGCATTAGTGTTCTCGGACCAGGAAAGATCTTCAGAAATGTGCACGCCCAGGAATTTGAAGCTCTTGACCCTTTCAACCATCGATCCGTTGATATAAATGGGGCTGTGGGTCCCCCTCCTACTCCTTCCAAAGTCCACAATCAGTTCCTTGGTTTTGCTGGTGTTGAGGGCCAGGTTATTGCGCTGGCACCATATGGACAGTTGCTCGATCTCTCTTCTGTACTCTGACTCATCCCCATCAGTGATACGCCCCACAATAGTGGTGTCGTCAGCGAACTTGATGATGGAGTTCGCACTGTGGTTCGCTACGCAGTCATGGGTATAGAGTGAGTACAGCAGGGGGCTGAGCACGCAGCCTTGAGGTGCTCCCGTGCTGATTGTTATTGAGGCTGACACATTTCCACCAATACGAACAGACTGTGGTCTATGGACGAGGAAGTCGAGGATCCAGTTGCAGAGGGATGCGCAGAGACCCAGTTCTGCGAGTTTGGTAACCAGTTTGGAGGGGATGATTGTGTTAAATGCCGAGCTATAATCAATGAATAACAGCCTGACATATGAGTTTTTGTTGTCCAAGTGGTCCAGTGCGGAGTGGAGGGCCAGCGAGATCGCATCCACCGTTGATCTGTTGTGGCGGTACGCGAACTGCAGTGGGTCCAGGTTTTTGTCGATGTAGGAGTTGATTTGCTCCATGATCAACCTCTCAAAGCACTTCATCACCACCGGCGTTAGTGCCACTGGTCGATAGTCATTGAGGCATGTCACCTTACTCTTCTTGGGCACCGGTATAATTGATGCCCTTTTAAAGCAGGTGGGGACCTCAGACCTCAGAAGTGAGAGATTGAAAATGTCCGTAAAAACTCCCGCCAGTTGGTCCGCACAGGTTTTTAGAACACGGCCGGGTATACCATCAGGACCAGGTGCTTTTCGGGGGTTCACCCCTCTGAAGGATTTCCTGACATCGGCCTCTGTGACTGAGACTGAAATGCCATCGCAGCGAATGGGGGATCGGGAAGGCACATCAGTATTCTCCCTGTCAAAGCGTGCGTAAAATGCATTGAGCTCGTCAGGGAGTGATGTTACACCGGCATTCGAGCTGCCTCCTGGTTTTGCCTTGTAGGAGGTGATTGCATTCAGACCCTGCCACAGCTGCCGAACATCTGTCTCATCCTCCAGTTTGGAGCAGAAGTCCCTTTTGGCCTTTCTGATGGCCTTACCAAGGTCGTATCTGGTCTTCATGTAGGCCACTGTATCATCGGAGGTGAATGCCCTGTGTCTGGACTTCAGGAGAGTGCGGATCTCAAAGTTCATCCAAGGTTTCTGATTGGGAAACACTCGGAAGGTTTTTGTAGGGATGCAGTCCTCCACACATTTCTTTATGAAGTCTGTAACGACTGTGGCATATTCGTTCAAGTCCGTTGCCGAGTCCTTGAACATTGCCCAGTCTACAGACTCCAAACAGTCCTGGAGTTGTTCTTCTGCCCCCCCCGAC
Organism: Amblyraja radiata; assembly: GCF_010909765.2. Taxonomy (NCBI): domain Eukaryota; kingdom Metazoa; phylum Chordata; class Chondrichthyes; order Rajiformes; family Rajidae; genus Amblyraja; species Amblyraja radiata. The sequence goes on from NC_045956.1 coordinate 150,899,293, forward strand.
CAGCTCTGTGCTGTCCTCACTTCTGGGGGTGCGCTCTTTAATTGCTGCTTGTAGGCAGGAAGAAGCAGCACCGCGGTATGGTCGGACTTACCGAAGTGAGGGCGAGGGATAGAACGATAGGCATTCTTGATGGTGGTGTAGCAGTGGTCGAGGGTGTTTGGTCCTCTGGTGCAGCAGGAGACATGTTGGTGGAAGTTGGGGATTATTATCTGAATGGTGTCAAGTTGGGAAGGGAAATACAACGAGATCTGGGTGTCCTTGTTCATCAATAAATGAATATAAGCATGCAGGTACAGCAGGCAGTGAAGAATGCTAATAGCACGTTGGCCTTCATAACAAGGGGAGTTGAGTATAGGAGCAAAGAGGTCCTTCTGCAGTGGTACAGGGCCCTAGTGGGACCACACCTGGAGTATTGTGTGCAGTTTTGGTCTTCAAATTTGAGGAAATAGTTGGAACTCTTAAAGATAGCGGAGTCAAGGGACATAGAAACAAAGAAAATAGGTGCAGGAGTAGGCCATTCGGCCCTTCGAGCCTGCACCGCCATTCAATATGATCATGGCTGATCATCCAACTCAGTATCCTGTACTTGCCTTCTTTCCATACCCCCTGATCCCTTTAGCCACAAGGGCCACATCTAACTCCCTCTTATATATAGCCAATGAACTGGCCTCAATTACTTTCTGTGGCAGAGAATTCCACAGATTCACCACTGTGTGGAAAAAAGAAATTCTCATCTCGGTCCTAAAAGACTTCCCCCTTATCCTTAAACTGTGACCCCTTATTCTGGACTTCCCCCAACATCGGGAACAATCTTCCTGCATCTAGCCTGTCCAACCCCTTAAGAATTTTGTAAGTTTCTATAAGATCCCCCCTCAATCTTCAGGGTTCCTGCTTTTTCCCCAACCTTAATATGGGGAGAAGGCAAGAACAGGGTACTGATCGTTGATTATCAGCCATGATCACATTGAATGGCGGTGCTGGCTCGAAGGGCCGGATGACCTATTCCTACATCTATTGTTTATTGTCTATTGTCTATTACCTCCTGCAGTTGCAGGGGAAATTGCCAGGAGAGGGGCCAGGTTGGAGAAAGTAGGAATGAGCAAACCAAAGAGTTGGTGGGAAAGTGAAAAGCAGAAAGAAGATCAACCCCTAGGTTTGTACATCCATTCCCAGGATTAGGCGACCATTTTGCTGGCTACAAACAAACTGGAATAATAGCCCTTCATATTCTGTTTTGGTAGCTTACAGCCCGGTGACATGAATATTGAATTATCCAATTTCAATAAATTACACCCCACCCCCCTCTACTTCCTATTTGGTGTGCACCCATTTTTCCCACCATCTCCAAGCCACCCTGATCATTTACCCTCACCGTTTGCTCTTCTCCCATCCCCAGTTACTATATTTCCATTTACCCCCTCTATCCCTCCACCCTGTTCCTATCCATCCATTTCCCTTCCCCCAGCTTTACATTTCACTTCTCCTCTTCGTTCCTTATCTGACACCTTCTGTTATTTTTTCACCTCCAGCCTTTGTCACTATCATCACCTCCTCCCCTTCACTATGACTAGCCAGGTTTTTCCCCATCCCCACCTCTCTTTTCCTGCTTTCTCCCCCATACACCATCATTCTGAAGAAGGGTCCCAACCTGAAACGTCACCAATCCCTCCCCAGGTGTTGCCTAACCTGGTGGATTCATCCAGAACTTTGTGTTTCACTTAGGAATCCAGGACCCACAGTCCCTTGTGTCTACCCTTTGCTTTCTGCCATAGAACTAATTTTAGATCTAATTTGCTATTCATTCTTGGATTCGATTGGCATTCATCTTTTTAAATAGCTCTTCGTGAAAGACTTGTCGAAAACCATGCCGCAATGTTCAGTAGAGTATAGAAGTGAGATCGACCGACTAACCATATGGTGCCAGCACAACAACCTGGCTCTCAATATCAGCAAAACTAAAGAACTCGGCCGCGAAGCTGTGGCGGCGGCGGCAGCAGCAGCGGCAGCAGAGACCTGACTCGGCCCCGAAGCTGTGGCGGCGGCAGCGGCAGCGGAGACCTGACTTGGCCCCGAAACTGTGGCGGAGGCAGCGGCAGCGGAGACCCGACTCGGCCCCGAAGCTGTGGCGGCGGTGGCAGCGGCAACGGAGACCCGACTTGGCCCCGAAGCTGTGGCGGAGGCAGCGGCAGCGGAGACCCGACTCGGTCCCGGAGCTGTAGCGGCGGCAGCGGCAGCGGAGACCCGACTCGGCCCTGGAGCTGTAGCGGCGGCAGCGGCAGCAGAGACCCGACTTGGCCCCGAAGCTGTGGCAGAGGCAGCGGCAGCGGAGACCTGACTCGGCCCTGGAGCTGTAGCGGTGGCAGCGGCAGCGGAGACCCGACTTGGCCCCGAAGCTGTGGCAGAGGCAGCGGCAGCGGAGACCCGGCTCGGCATCAGAGCTGTGGCGGCGGCAGCGGCAACGGAGACCCGACTTGGCCCCGGAACCGTGGCGGCAGCAGCGGAGACCCGACTCGGCCTCGGAGCTGTGGCGGCGGCAGCGACCACCCGCGGAGTTTGAACCGGCCCGTTCGCGGAGCACGGTTGAGCCGCAGGATTTACCATCACCCGGTGGGGACACAACATCTGGAGCCTGGATCGACTCGGCTCAGAGGGAGAACAAAGAGGGAAGAGACAGAGACTTTAAGATTTTGCCTTCCACCACAGTGAGGAGGTGTTTGGTGAACTCACTGTGGTGGATGTTAAATTTGTGTTGATTGTGTGTTTTTGTCATTTTTTATTATATGTATGACTGCAGGGAAACAAAATTTCGTTCAGACCGAAAGGTCTGAATGACAATAAACAAATCTAATCTAATCTAATCTAAACTGATTGTGGACTTTGGAAGAGGAAGGTTGAGGTCCCACAAATCTGTTTACATTAATGGGATGATGATGGAGAGAGTCAAAAACTTCAAATTCCTGGGCGTGCATATTTCCGACGAACTTTCCAGGAGCCAGCACACTGATGCAATCATAAAGAAAGCACATCAGTGCCTCTACTCCTGAGAAGATTACAGAGATTCGGCATGTCAAAGAAGATTCTCTTGAACTTCTACAGGTGCACAGTAGAGAGCATACTGACTGGTTGCATCATGGTCTGGGTTGGCAACTTGGGCGTCCAGGAGCGGAAAAGACTGAAAAAAGTTGTAAACACTGCCCAGGACATCACCGGCTCTGACCTCCCCACCATCAAAGGGATCTATTGAAGTTGCTGCCTCAAAAAGACAGCCAACATCATCAAAGACCTACACCATCTTGGCCACACACTCTTCTCACCACTGCCATCGGGAAGAAGGAACAGGTACTTGAGAAATGTAAGGTCCAGGTTCAGGAACAGCTTCTTCCCTACAGCCATCAGGCTATTAAACACTACAATCTCATAAGCTATGAACTACAATAGACTATTTTATTATTATTATTATTGCACTGTTATTGTTTGTTCTTTTTTTCTGAGTAAGAATGTCATTGTTCTATCTGGGACATGTGACAATAAAACACTCTTGACTCTCTTGACTAACAACCTTTAGGAATTTGACTGCATGAATGGCATCAGATGCCATCTACAGTATATCTGCTCATTCTCTTTCACTCCATTAAGCAGCTGACATGGTATGCTATGTCACACCGTATTCCTCATTAGAGGGAACAGACTTACCATTGACGTCTCCTACAAACCCACTGACTCCCACAGTCATCTAGACCACACCCCCTCCCACTCTGCCTCTTGCAGAGATGCTATCCCCTACTCTCAATTTCTCCGTCTCCACCGCAACAGCTCCCAAGACGAGGCTTTCCATTCCATGATGTCCTCTTTATTTAGTTAAGATTTATCCTCCCCACTACTCTCATAGATGGATCCATCACCCTTGTCTCCCTTATGTCCTGTAGTTCTGCTCTCACTCTCTCTCCCCCCCAGAAGAAACAAGAATAGAGTTACCATGGTCCTCAACCTTCACCCTACCAGCCCCTGCATCCAACACATCATTCTCTGACATTTCCGCCACCTTCAATGTGATCCCACCTCCAGTCACTCTTCCCATCCCCACCCCTTTTTGCCTTCCGCAGTGACTGCTCGCTCTACAGCTCCTTGGAAGAAATGCATAGGAGGTGTTACACCTGTCCCTATACTTTCTCCTTCACATCCATCTAGGGACAGCAACAGTTTTTACAAGTGAGTTTGAGGTCACGTATACCTTTTCTAATCTCATCTACTGCATCCAATATTTCCATTGTGGGCTATTTTACATCGGTGAGACCAAGTATAGACTTGGCGACTGTTTCATCAAATGCTCAGTCCGCCAAGGTCTGCTGGATCTCCCAGATGCTAATCATTTTAACTCCCCTTCCCATTCCAATCCTGACCTTTCTGTTCTGGGCCTCTTCCATTTCCAGAGTGAGGCCACACACAAACTGCAGGAACAGCACCTCATATTCTGCATATGTAACTTACATTCTAACAATATGGACATTTAATTTGTTTAGTTTAGTTTAGTGAAACAGCGTGGAAACAACAACACTTCGGCCCACTGCGTTCCCTGCACATTAACACAAGCCTACACACACGAGGGACAATTTTTATTTTACACTTAACCATGTATACAAACGCAAACCAATTAACCTACAATCCTATACGTATTTGGAGTGTGGGAGGAAACCAAAGATTTCGGAGAAAAAGCAAGGTGAGAACGTACAAACTCCGTATAGACAGCACCCATAGTCATGATGGAACCTGGGTCTCTGGCGCTGTAAGCGCTGTCAGGCAGCAACACTACCGCTACGCCACAGAGCCTGCGGAAATGGGATTCTCCAATTTTAGGTAACAAACCTACAAATCCTCCCCCCCCCCTCCCCATCTCCTAATTTTTCTGCCACTCTCTCCCCTGTGCTACACCTCAACTCGCACATATTTCTCCCCTTCCTCCGACCCGTCCACCTATATTCCTTCCTCTGGCTTCACAATTCTCACCTCTTCTATCCTTAACTTTGTATTAATATCTCTGGCCTCTGTCCAACTATTTGCCTTTCCAAAACCCCCGTCCCGTGTATCCACCTGTCACTTGCCAGAATTTGCTCTTCTCCTTCTCCTTTCCAGGTTTCTTCTCCGCACCCACACAATCCATCTGCAGAAGGGTCCAGACCCAAAGCCCTATGCATTTACTTCAGAGATACTGCCTGACCTGCTGAGTTACTCCAGCACATTGCATCTTTTTGTGCAAACCAGAATCTGAAGTTCCTTGTGTCTGAAGGACCTCATCCCCTCCCCATCTCCCATCAACCCCCAGCTCCCCCCTTTTTCCTGTCACTCTCTTCCCTGTGCCACACTTCAACTCATTCCACTCTTGCCTTCTCATGTATACTGCCTGGATGAGTCTTGATAAGGAAACTGCTCATGTTATGTTCCCTCTGCTAGAGCAGATTAATCTGCAGTGTTTCGTTTTTTTTAGTCTAGAGATACAGTGTGGAAACAGGCCATTCAGTCCATCGGGTGCGCGCCAACCAACGAATACTATTTCACTAGTTCTGGTTCTAACCTACACTAGTTCTATCCTACACATTAAGGACATTTCACAGGTGCCAATTAACCTACAAACCTGCACCATTGGAATGTGGGAGGAAACCGGAGCACCCGGAGAAAACCCACACGGTCACAGGAAGAACATGCAAACTCCATACATTTAGATTCTGCCATGAGTTCAAAATTGAATGGATATTGAATTGGTTTATTAAATAGAAACATAGAAAAATAGAAAATAGGTGCTGGAGTAGACCATTCGGCCCTTCGAGCCTGCACCGCCATTCAATATGATCATGGCTGATCATCCAACTCAGTATCCCGTACCTGCCTTCTCTCCATACCCCCTGATCCCCTTAGCCACAAGGGCCACATCTAACTCCCTCTTAAATATAGCCAATGAACTGGCCTTAACTACCTTCTGTGGCAGAGAATTCCACAGATTCACCACTCTCTGTGAAAAATGTTTTTTCTCATCTTGGTCCTACAAGCCTTCCCCCTTATCCTTAAACTGTGACCCCTTGTCCTGGACTTCCCCAACATCGGGAACAATCTTCCTGCATCTAGCCTGTCCAATCCCTTAAGAATTTTGTAAATTTCTATAAGATCCCCCCTCAATCTCCTAAATTCTAGCGAGTACAATCCGAGTCTATCCAGTCTTTCTTCATAAGAAAGTACTGACATCCCAGGAATCCCAGGTTACTTCAGCATTTTGATGTCTTTCCTTCATAAATGTTTTGACTGTTAACCCGTGTCATAATTTCACTTCTTTATTATATTCATATTATGTTAAGGACTTCAAAAAAACCTGAATATTGTCACATGTTCCACACAAAAACATTAACCAACCTGATCTCCCGGTGGCTCAGCACTTCAACTCCCCTTCCCATTCCGAATCCGACCTCTCTGTCCTGGGCCTCCTCCATGGCCAGAGTGAGCACCACCTCATATTCCGCTGGGGCAGTCTGCACCCTCGTGGCATAAACATTGAATTAATTAATTTCCGGTAGCCTTTGCTGTCTCCTCCCCTTCTCAGCCCTCGGGCTCCTCCTCTTCCTTTTTACTTTCTTCTCCACATCAGTCTGAAGAAGGGTTTCGGCCTGAAACATTGCCTATTTCCTCCGCTCCATAGATGCTGCTGCACCCATTGAGTTTCTCTAGCACTTTTGTGTACCTTCAATTTTCCAGCATCTGCAGTTCCTTCTTAAACAAAAGCAACTTTGACTCCAATCCTTGACTCTCCCCAAATTGGAATCTGCAGTTATTTCAACTGAATGGACTCTTACTATTTAATTTATTTTTTCCTCGTGCGGGGTTAATGAATAATATTAACAATACAACCCCTATTGATTGTTTCCTCACCAATAAATATCCCAAGGGAAGAGAGAAGACCGATTGTCAAGTTGCTGTAGCTGAGAATTTCAGCCATTTATTTTTTAGAGTTCTGATGTAAACAATGAATCTTCAGTGGCATAATGTAATTTGTTTCAATGTTAAGGATCTCCATAGCTCATTTAATTCACATTCATGCACCACTTAATTTATTCTTTGTTTTTTATAGATATTATTGGTTTCTAGTTTAATGTATGTGACATTTATGATTGGGTTTGTCAACTTTGTTTCTTTAAATTTCTTGTTTTACTGGAGGGAGATCCCAGGAGTGAATGCACGCCCAAATGTTGTCCATTCTCTTCTCTTTCACATTTCCCTTTTGCTGGGCTGGCAGGTTATTTGCAACTCCCACTATTCCATCCTTCCTAACTTTACCAAGGAACACTTATGCGATTTTTCTGAGACATTGCCAGCTTTGTGGTCTTTTGTTGGAGCCATATTTTTTCCTGTGTTATGTTTCCTCATATTCCATTCTAAGAGCACAATGTCAAATCGATAATGGAGTTAAGATGTAAATTATTGCAGCAGGATAATTACGTCTATTTTGTGTGTTATTTGGGTCTTCTGAGACTATTAGCATCACTGGTAGTTACCACTTTGATCAGGTGCAAGGTCTTCATTGCCTTCAATCCAAATCTATATTTCCTATCCCACATCAGACTGGGACTTTGTTGGAGAGTTCAGGATAAAAGTTGTGGACTGCAATAAAATAACTCAAAGAAATATGAAAACAGAAACAGAGTTGCATTTCAGGTCAAAATCTTTACTTTTAATCAGTTAGGTCTGGGACCACGGTGATATGTGAAGTAGCAAAGAATTGATCCGTGAAGCCTTACAGCAATAGTAGACTGCTGTTAGGAAGAACAGCACAATTTATTATTGTTCAGAGGGACACAAATTGCTGGAGTAACTCAGCAGGTCAGACAGCATCTCTGATGCACATGGATAGGTGACATCACTTATCCATGCTCTCCAGAGAAGCTGCCTGATCTGCTGAGTTACTCCAGCACTGTGCGTTCCTTTGTGTAATAACCAGCTTCTGCAATTCTTTGTGTCTACATTCTATTACTGGTGTAAGGTTTCACATATCAATTCTCTGTTCGGAATTGTTAGGGAGAATAATGGAAATAAATTAACTATGTGACCTGATTGTCACGTTATTTTCAATATTTGAAGGCAGTGTTAGCCAACATCCAAATCAATCTTTATTAGTCAACTAGTTATGAATGATGGTAGACACAAAATGCTGGAGTAACTCAGCGGGACAGGCAGCATCTCTGGAGAGAATGAATGGGTGATGTTTCCGGTTGAGACCCTTCTTCAGACTGAATTTAGTTATGAATGATAATGGCTTTCAATTGTAATTTCCCAAATATCTATTCAAAATGACAAATTGTTCCTCTGAATCATTATATCTTTAGTAAATTGTTAACCCACTCAAATGTTGATTTATCATTATTGATAAATCTTTAAAACTACAAAACCAAGAAATTAAATTAAAATATAATGGCATGGTTACCTGATAATATTTCACATGAATTGCTGTTAGAATGATGGCTATGTGTCATTAGGCTGTGATATTGCAAACATAGATCCAGACTTGTGGCTGATTCATAATACACTGCGGCATTGTGATTAACTCAGAAAATAATTATATTTTTCCCTTCAATGTAATAATTTTTCTAGCAATTAGTAATGATACTGTGGTGTTGCCACAAAGATTATCTTTTTGAGGGTAAGAGTCTTTCAGTATTCTTTGCTAATATACACTTAATCCCACTAACCTATTGACATTGAATTCCTCCACCATTTCACCCAAACACAAGAGTTAGTGGGCGGCACAGTGGCGCGGTGGTGGAGTTGCTGCCTTGCAGCGCTTGCAAGTGTCTCCCAGCTTGCGGCCTGGGTTTGATCCAGACGGGTGCTGTCTGTACGGAGTTTGTACATTCTCCCTGTGACCAAGTGGGCTTTTTCCTGAGATCTTCGGTTTCCTCCCACACTCCAAAGACGTAAAGGTATGCAAGTAAATCTGCTGGAGGTAAATGTAAATATTGTCCCTAGTGTGTGTAGGATAGTGTTAATACGCGGGGATCATTGGTCGGCACAGACACAGTGGGACGAAGGGCCTGTATCTCTAAACTAAACTAAACTAAACTAAACTAAACTAAACACATCTTTAAAACACTTCAAGGGTTGAATCCAATGCTTCAGATTTGAGAGTGCACCTTTCCCCAATTTGCATTTCCTTCATCTCTCATTAATATGGAACAACATATGCTCCTCATTTCTCATCTTAAAATATCTTCTCAGAGCCTTTTTATTATCCCTTTCCCAACTCTATATCTGCCATTCTATACCAATGTCTTTAACCCAGCACATTTTTTGTCACTCATCCAAATCCATAATGTTCCTTAAGGGCCTGTCCCACTGACGCGACCTTTCAGCGACTGTCTTCGACCTTCAAGCTCGAGGGCACTCGCCTGAAAAACCTCGAGCTGGATCGACCATCAGCGATGAAACCGTGAGCTTGATCGACCGACATACACCCCCCCCCCCCTCGCCGCAAAGGCGGGGGCCAGTGAAAGCGGGCGAGTGCTGGCTGTAATTCACACCCGCGATGAACAGGAAGGTAAAAGACGGCTGCACAGTGTACAGTAAGTCCTTTATAGAGCGGGGAGGGGGAGAGAAGGAGTAGAGACACTTTTAAGAAGCCAGACAACTTAAAATAAAGTTTGGCGGGCAATTTACATTACTGGTCGGTTTTCCTTGGTCCTGCAATCTCCAATGAGCTAATTAAAATGCCCGGTCAGAGAAGAAGATTGCCTACGGCTGCACGCGACTGCCTGTAACTACATAGCGACCCCACTCCACTGCACTACGAGTTCAAAAGAACCATGCCGACCAATTTTTACTTGCGGAAAATTTTTCAACATGCTGCTAAGTTTTCCTTGACCAAACTGAGGCCGCGAGTATGCGGGAACTTCCCTCGAGCATGAAGGAGAGTTTCAGTGACCCCATAGGACCTCCTAGGACCAAGTGTTGACCCTGCTGCGATTTTGAGTCGAGGGCAAACTCTTCTACACTCGCAGATTAGGTCGCCGCAATGGGAAAGCCCCTTTAGAATATTTTCTCAACAGACTTTGTAAAATACAATCTTGTGTTGGGTTCATCAGTTTAATTGTTGTCTGAAGAAGGGTTTCGGCCCGAAACGTCGCCTATTTCCTTCGCTCCATAGATGCTGCTGCACCCGCTGAGTTTCCCCAGCAATTTTGTGTACCTTCGATATTCCAGCATCTGCAGTTCCCTTTTGAACACCATTTACATATGGTTGCCTAATGATGACTTAAATGCAACATCAGATAAATTTACCAATCAACTACGAAAAGTGTAGTTTAGTTTTACTTTGAGGTACAGTGAAAAGCATTTGTTTGTGTGCTGTCCAGTCAAAGAAAAGATTATACATGAATACAATTAAGCCACCCTCCGAGCACAGATAAAGGATGTGGGCAAGTTGGGTCAAAGGGCCTGGTTCCACACTTTATCACTCTGTGACTATGATAAAGGGTTCAACATTTAGTGCAAGATGTGACAAGTAGTGCAGTTTAGTTTATTGTCACGTGTACCGAGGTACAATGAAAAGCTTTTGTTGCGTGCTAACCAGTCAGCAGAAAGATAATACATAATTACAATCAAGCTATTTAGAGTGTATAGATACATGATAGGGGAATAACATTAAGTGCAAGGTAAAGCCAGCAAGGTCCAGTCAAGGATAGTCTGAGGAACATCAGAGCTAGATAGTAGTTCAGCACTGCTCTCCGGTTGTGGTCGGATGATTCAGTTGACAGATAACTTCTGAGAAGAAATTGACCCTGAATCTGGAGGTACTTATTGTATTGTATTGTATTGTATTGTATTCAAATGTATTGTCATTGTCTCAGTTAGAGACAACGAAATGAATTTCCCTTACAGGCAGTATCATAAAAATAAAAATAAATAAATAATAATAAATAATAAAACATATTAAAAATAAAATAGAATTTAAAATGTACCTTTTGCCTAATAGGAGAGGGGAGAAGTGAAAGTGAATGGGGTGAGCCTGGTTCTTGATTATGCTGGTGGCCTTGCCAAGGCAGCATGGTGTGGATGGAATCAATGCAAGGGAAGTTGGTTTGTGTGATGGTCTGGGCTAAGTCACAAAGCAATATTTTGTGGACTTGGATGGAGCTGTCCCCAAACCAGGTTGTGTTGCATCCCAATAAAATGCTTTCTATGGCACATCTGTACAAGTTGGTCAGAATTGTTGAGGACATACCAAACTTCCTAAGTCCTCTAAGGAAGTAGGGGCATTGCTGTGCTTTCTTGGCCATAGCTTGGATGTGGCTGGACCAGGACAAATTGTTGGCGATATTTATTCCTGGGAACTTGAAGCTTTTGACCATCTCTACTTTGCTGCAATAAATGCAGACTGGTGTGTGTGTGTACTGTTTCACTTGCTGAAGCCAATCACCATCTCCTTTCTTGGCACCAAGTTACAAGGTTCTCAATCTACTTTCTGTACTCCATCTCATTATTATTTGATATCTGACCCATAACAGAGATGTTGTCTGCTAACTTGTAAGTTGAGTTTGATTGGTGTTTGGCAGCACTAACTTGTAAGTTGAGTTTGATTGGTGTTTGGCAGCACTAACTTGTAAGTTGAGTTTGATTGGTGTTTGGATTATATTAGGGGATTGCGGAGCACCAGTGTTGAGAATTATCCTCGAGTATGATTTGTCACCGATCCTCACTGATTGTGGTCTGTTGGTCTGGAAATAATTTCCATGGGCAGTTTAAAGCAGTTTAGTTTTTCCATTTGTCCCACCTTTTCTGATAACACTCTCTTGTTTTTTTTAATCAAGACTCAAATGCTAATTCTCTGCTGTCTTTCTTAAATCACTATTTGTTCTGAATTCATTTGAAATATGTGTAAAAAAAATCTCAATCATGGTCCAGTATTTCTAATATGCTTTACCCTTATATGTGTAATGGCTATTGATGGTTTGGATTTGTACCTAATTCCCGTTTATGCACATTGTACTTATTTGTCAATTAAAAAGGATTAAGGTTAAGTTCTTAACCATATAACCATATAACAATTACAGCACGGAAAACAGGCCATCTCAGCCCTTCAAGTCCGTGCCGAACACTTATTTTCCCATAGTCCCATCTACCTGACCATAACCCTCCATTCCTTTCCCGTCCATATACCTATCCAATTTATTTTTAAATGATAAAATCGAACCTGCCTCCACCACTTCCACTGGAAGCTCATTCCACACAGCTACCACTCTCTGAGTAAAGAAGTTTCCCCTCATGTTACCCCTAAACTTCTGTCCCTTAATTCTCAAGTCATGTCCTCGTGTTTGAATCTTCCCTACTCTCAATGGGAATAGCTTATCCAAGTCAACTCTGTCTATCCCTCTCATCATTTTAAAGACCTCTATCAAGTTCCCCCTTAACCTTCTGTGCTCCAAAGAATAAAGACCTAACTTGTTCAACCTTTCACTGTAACTTAGTTGCTGAAACCCAGGCAACATTCTAGTAAATCTCCTCTGTACTCTCTCTATTTTGTTGACATCCTTCCTATAATTAGGCAACCAAAATTGTACACCATACTCCAGAATTGGCCTCACCAATGCCTTGTACAATTTTAACATTACATCCCAACTTCTATACTCAGAAGATAGATTGTAGATAATTAGCAGAGCAATCATTCATAAACATAAGGATCGCAATGAAATAGAATGAACAGGCCTTTTCTCAATAGGTTGCAGTTCTGTATTCTGCTGTAGTATATGAACTGTAATAGGTAAACATATTTTCTGCTATAACTACTATAGGCGGTAATGCTAATAAAACTGCTAATGCTAATAAAAGTGATTATTCTTTTCTTTTTTCTTCTTCCCTGGAAGCTGTGCATTCACCTTTAAGGCAAGATCCCCATGTGAAGGTGCTCTGAATATCACAGTCACCTTTTTAAAATTATAGGTATAAAGTCATACAACATGTAAACAAGTCCATGTTAATCAGTGGGGATTCAAGAATCAAGAGGGTTTATTGTCATGTGTCCCAGATAGGACAATGAAATTCTTGCTTTGCTTCAACACAACAGAATATAGTAGGCATAAATAAATACAGAACAGATTCATCCATGTTAATTCCATCTTTCAGCAGTTGGCCCATAGCTTTCTATGCCTTAATGATTTAAGTGCTCGTCGGGATATTCCTTAAATATTTTCAGTGACTCTGCTTCCACCCCTCTCTCTGTCAGTGTATTCAACCACCAGTACTCACCACTGGGTGAAAAAGATCTCCACTAAATTTTTTACCCCTTACCATAAATATATGTCCTTGTGGTTTACACACCTCTAATAAGGGGAGCTGATGCCTCCAATCTACCCTATCTACATTCCCAATACTTTTATTTAAGCAATATTACATAATCTCACCTGGCCCTCAGATTTATCCACCTTTAAGCACACCAAGGCATCAAGTATATTCTCTTTATTTATGGAGACTTACACCATTATTCTCCCCATGTAATTTCATCTCTCCTTTCGCTGAGTTCTCCTACTATAGTTTCCTTTGCGCATACAAATCAAAAGTCTTCATTTAGGACCTCAACTATACATAGAATTCATAGAGTGATACTACACAGAAACTGGCCCTTCGGCCCAACACCCATGCTAACCAGGTTTTATGATACCGCTATAAAATTGCCTGTGTGCTATTTCCCTTCAAACCTATTGAAAAGACTAGGCTTGTATTCACTGGAGTTTAGAAGGATGAGGGGGATTCTTATAGAAACATATAAAATTATAAAAGGACTGGACAGGCTAGATGCAGGAAAACTGTTCCTAATGATGGGCGAGTCCAGAACCAGGGGCCACAGCCTTAGAATAAAGGGGAGGCCATTTAGGACTGAGGTGAGAAAAAACTTTTTCACCCAGAGAGTTGTGAATTTGTGGAATTCCCTGCCACAGAGGGCAGTGGAGGCCAAATCACTGGATGGATTTAAAAGAGAGTTAGATAGAGCTCTAGGGGCTAGTGGAGTCAAGGGATATGGGGAGAAGGCAGGCACGGGTTATTGATTGGAGACGATCAGCCATGATCACAATGAATGGCGGTGCTGGCTCGAAGGGCCGAATGGCCTCCTCCTGCACCTATTTTCTATGTTTCTATGTTTCTATGTTTCCTATCTTGACAAAACTTTCTGATTCTATGTACCGGTTTGCCCCGTGAAACCGTAATCAGCCCTACTCTTTCCCTGATTATTCTTTTGTCTTTAATATACTTGGAAAATACCTTCAGATTTACTGTAATCCTGTTTTCCAGTGATATCGTGGGTCTCTTCTTTCCATTCCTAATTTCCTTTTCAAGCTTCCCCTGACATTTAAAACCAATTTGCTGCAAGTTTTAGCATGGTGAAATTTATCATGATGCAATTTTTCATGATGATGACAGTATAAAAATAAAAAAGAAGAAGTATAACATAGCAAAGATAAGTGGGATGCCAGAGGATTGTTTAAAGAGCAGCAGAAGATAACTAAAAAAGCAATACAGGGAGAAAAGATGAGGTACGAAGGCAAGCCAGCCAAGAATATAAAGAAGGATAGTAAAAGCTTCTTTAGGTATGTGAAGAGGAAAAAAATAGTTAAGACAAATGTGGGTCCCTTGAAGACAGAAACAGCTGAATTTATTATTGGGAACAAGGAAAAGGCAGACGGGTTGAACAGGTACTTTGGATGTGTTTTCACTGAGGAAGACTAATGGGCCTGTCCCACTTAGGCGAATGCAGGAGACTATACAGTCGCCACATGGTCGCCACATTTCGCGGGTGGTTGCTGGGTGGTCGCCTTCATGGTCATGAGGAGTTCCCGCTTTCAGGGAACTAGTCACGGCCTCATTATGGTTGCCGTGAATTTTGTAACATGTTGTCAAATTTGTGGCGACCAGAATGAAGCCGCCCTGGAGAGTAGCGAGAACTCTAGTGCCGTAGGTGGGTCGCCAGGACCTACCACCACCTAGAGCATGGTGACTTTTGGAAGACTCAGTAACTAGGAATATCCAAATGCAGAAATTCATTATACATCTGATTATCATATTAAACATAATAATTTCCTTCGCCTCTTCAGAAAAAAAATCCTTAGGATTAATGTTGTTTTATTACTGGTTACTGACCTATCATGGGTACATTTACAGAATAATTTTGTACACTGAATTGTAACAATCAACTCCCAAATTGTTTTCTTATGCGAGTAAAGCACCAAAGCAAATTCCTTGTATGTATACATACTTAGGTAATAACATTTATTCAATTATTGAGTTCCTTTAGAAGAAAATGGGCTTGTCATTGTCCCTTTCTTGCACAGTATTGCCCTCCAAATTTGTAATTGTTGAATGAAGGATGCAGAGGTGCAAAGCAACTCCAAATGACGTAATTCATCCATTAATAATTGTTCAGCGTATATTCTTGATTTTGCTATGTTGTTTAAAATTCAAGTTTACTGACTGTGCCTACCAATGCAACAGCTTAGCAATATGTGGTCGTGGGTGTCTCAATAGAGTTTTGAATTACTGCACTAGCAATCCTATCATTTTGTGACTGATGTATAAATTCATAGTACCGTACAATGTAAAGAGCCAATGTGGTTCACAAAGTAGCTCTTCATAAAGCAAAAGGAATACTATATGTTTTCAAGAAAAAAACACATGCCGGAGTGACAGCGGGTCAGGCAGCATCTATGGAAGACTTGGAGATGTGACATTTCAGGTCAGTCCTTTTTCCCCCGACCCCGACCCCCACATAAAAGAAACCGGAGAACATTTACACAAACTTTTAACACATTAAAAAAATTAAAAAAAACGAAAAATAGAGTTACTTCAGCACTTTGTGGCGTTTATTTGTAGGCCTGCAAGTGCAGTTCCTTGTTTCTTGGATAATTTTTCAAGGGCAGGTAGAGATGGACAATGGCTATGGCTGTTTTTTTTTCACATTTTAAGAATGATTTATAAAAAATATTAGTGGTGTTGAACTTTTTGTCAGTAAACGTGAATGTGATGATCTGTTCAAAAGAAAATCCCAAGCCTTTATCTTAATCTGCTCAATGCCTAGCATATTGATTTTTCATGGTGCACCAATAATTCAAAGAACTATTTCAGCACCATTGCTCATTAAGACAAAAATGCAGCCAATAGTCACGGTAAAATTTTGCTTTGCGTCAGGAATTCTTCATGAAACAAGTCGCGCTTCCTTTGAAACAACCTTCAATCAGATGATGGGTTTCTTTGATTCCTTTCCAGGAACATAATGAAATGTTTGCTTTAAAAGCTGCTTTATAAGATGAAAGATGGTAAGACTTTGTTGTTCATTTCGTGACAAAGTAACACTTACTGTAGATTAATGAGGATGGCAATTGAAAAATTGCTTTAGTATCAGGGGAATAAAGTTTATATAAAATGTCACACATTAGCCAATGTTGTAGTTCCTGGGGTTGAAATATTTGTAAGGGATTAGCATTATCAGGCTTTAAAATTTCTTAGGTTGTCACAAATGTACTGAAGTGCTGCAGTGCTAAATGACGTTTGACCTGGAAATCTGAAAATTTGATGGAGTGGCACTCACTTTATGTCTAATGCCAATTGCAAAGTGCACAATATTGTAGCAGAGGTCAAGTGCTCATTTAATTACTAGAAGTAATTTAAAGTGGTTAGCGCTGGGAGGAAGTTAATTGAATGAGATCATCTGCCTGTTTTAAGTGTCAGAAAATTGTCTGAGAATGACCACAGCATGGCAGTGCATGCTGTGGAAAGTACAGTAATACCCCAATTAGCATCTTGATTTGTTCCTAGAACATGGAATGCCAAACATTTCTCCACAGGGTCTTTATAATATAATATGGATGGGAAAGGAATGGAGGGTTATGGTCTGAGCGCAGGTATATGGGACTAGGGGAGATTATGTGTTCGGCACGGACTAGAGGGGTCGAGATGGCCTGTTTCCGTGCTGTAATTGTTATATGGTTATATGGTTATATGGTTAATATGGAGATGCGATCTTGATAAGTTATCTTTAACTTACTTATTGCCAACTTGTTAACTCTGTTTGTATGTCCGTGTGCTTTTCCACGATGTGCACTGAATCTAAACCCACCCTTCACTATCTCACTGCATTTTCACCGCAATAGTGCAAAGTTCCAGTTGCTGAGATGTACAGATAGGTTTTGCTCAGGAAAGCAGTCAAGAAATGATGGTGGGTAGTACCAGGGCAATGGGCTTGTCACATTGACATTATTCTCTCTGCAGCTTCATTCTGAATGTTTACATGTTTATTCTACTTTAATTCATGGTTCAGTATAAAAAAAATGTGAAATGACAGATTCAATACTCAAGGTCACTCTTGGCATGTCACCCAACCAAGGCCTTCAGTTAATGTTAGTCCATCAAAATGCTGCTGTTCCAGAACTCATGCTTGCCCTTTGATTTATAACAAGAGGAGTTGAGTATAGGAGCAAAGATGTCCTTCTGCAGTTGTACAGAGCCCTAGTGAGACCAGACCTGGAGTATTGTGTGCAGTTTTGGTCTCCTAATTTGAGGAAGGACATTCTTGCTATTGAGGGAGTGCAGCTTAGGTTTACAAGGTTAATTCCCGGGATGGCGGCAGTGTCATATGGTGAGAGTATGGAGCGGCTAGGATTGTATTCTCTGGAGTTTAGAAGGCTGAGAGGGAATCTTATTGGAACATATAAGATTATTAAGAGTTTGGACACGCTAGAGGCAGGAAATATGTTCCCAATGTTGGAGGAGTCCAGAACCAGGGGCCACAGTTTAAGAATAAGGGGTAAGCCATTTGTAGACGAGGAAACACTTTTTCTCACAGTTGTGAGTCTGGGAATTCTCTGCCTCAGAAGGCGGTGGAGGCCGGTTCTCTGGATACTTTCAAGAGAGAGCTAGATAGGGCTCTTAAAGATAGCGGAGTCAGGGGATATAGGGAGAAGGCGGGAACGGGATACTGATTGGGGATGATCAGCATTGATCACATGAATGGCGGTGCTGGCTCGAAGGGCCAAATGGCCTACTCCTGCACCTATTGTCTATTCACTTGACCACAACCTACAACAGCACCTACGTCAGGAGAAGACAAGCTGCAACAAGCCCACGGTCGCCGACTGTCGCTGAAAATGTTGAACATTTCAAAATCCAGCGGCGACCAGGAATACGTTACGACTCTTTGGGCGACTGAGGAGTCTACTCACATACAAATTAGCCAGAACAAGCAGCCTACCAGAGGAGTGGCAGAAATTCAGAGTCCAGCAGAGGACGACAAAGGGCTTAATTAGGAAAGGGAAAATAGATTATGAAAGAAAACTGGCAGGGAACATAAAAACTGACTGCAAAAGTTTTTATAGATATGTGAAGAGAAAAAGATTAGTTAAAACAAATGTAGGTCCCTTGCAGTCAGTAACAGGTGAATTGATCATGGGGAACAAGGACATGGCAGACCAATTGAATAACTACTTTGGTTCTGTCTTCACTAAGGAAGACATAAATAATCTGCCGGAAATAGCAGGGGACCGGGGGTCAAATCAGATGGAGGAACTGAGTGAAATCCAGGTTAGCCGGGAAGTGGTGTTAGGTAAATTGAATGGATTAAAGGCCGATAAATCCCCAGGGCCAGATAGGCTGCATCCCAGAGTGCTTAAGGAAGTATCCCCAGAAATAGTGGATGCATTAGTGATAATTTTAAAAAACTCTTTAGATTCTGGAGTAGTTCCTGAGGATTGGAGGGTTGCTAATGTAACCCCACTTTTTAAAAAGGGAGGGGGAGAGAAAATGGGGAATTACAGACCAGTTAGTCTAATGTCGGTAGTGGGGACACTGCTAGAATCAGTTATTAAAGATGGGATAGCAGCACATTTGGAAAGTGGTGAAATCATTGGACAAAGTCAGGCTGGATTTATGAAAGGTAAATCATGTCTGACGAAACGTATAGATTTTTTTGAGGATGTAACTAGTAGAGTGGATAAGGGAGAACCAGTGGATGTGTTATATCTGGACTTTCAGAAGGCTTTCGACAAGGTCCCACATAAGAGATTAGTATACAAACTTAAAGCACACGGTATTGGGGGTTCAGTATTGATGTGGATAGAGAACTGGCTGGCAGACAGGAAGCAAAGAGTAGGAGTAAACGGGTCCTTTTCAGAATGGCAGGCAGTGACTAGTGGTGTACCGCAAGGCTCAGTGCTGGGACCCCAGCTATTTAAGATATATATTAATGAATTGAATGCAACATCTCCAAGTTTATGGATGACACGAAGCTGGGGGGCAGTGTTAGCTGTGAGGAGGATGCTAGGAGGCTGCAAGGTGACTTGGATAGGCTGGGTGAGTGGGCAAATGCATGGCAGATGCAGTATAATGTGGATAAATGTGAGGTTATCCACTTTGGTGGCAAAAACAGGAAAGTAGACTATTATCTGAATGGTGGCCGATTAGGAAAGGGGGATATGCAACGAGACCTGGGTGTCATGGTACACCAGTCATTAAAAGTAGGCGTGCAGGTACAGCAGGCAGTGAAGAAGGCGAATGGTATGTTAGCATTCATAGCAAAAGGATTTGAGCATAGGAGCAGGGAGGTTCTACTGCAGTTGTACAGGGTCTTGGTGAGACTACACCTGGAGTATTGCATACAGTTTTGGTCTCCTAATCTGAGGAAAGACATTCTTGCCATAGAGGGAGTACAGAGAAGGTTCACCAGACTGATTCCTGGGATGTCAGGACATTCATATGAAGAAAGACTGGATAGGCTCGGTTTGTACTCGCTAGAATTTAGAAGATTGAGGGAGGATCTTATAGAAACTTACAAATTTCTTAACGGGTTGGACAGGCTAGATGCAGGAAGATTGTTCCCAATGTTGGGGAAGTCCAGAACAAGGGGTCACAGTTTAAGGATAAGGGGGAAATCTTTTAGGACAGAGATGAGGAAAATATTTTTCACACAGAGAGTGGTGAATCTCTGGAATTCTCTGCCACAGAAGGTAGTTAAGGCCAGTTCATTGGCTATATTTAAGAGAGAGTTAGATGTGGCCCTTGTGGCTAAAGGGATCAGGGGGTATGGAGAGAAGGCAGGTGCAGGATACTGAGTTGGATGATCAGCCATGATTATATTGAATGGCGGTGCAGGCTCGAAGGGCTGAATGGCCTACTCCTGCACCTATTTTCTATGTTTCTATGTTTCTATGTAATGATGTTAAGTTCTGTATGTTTTTATACTTGTGTGAAGTTTGAAGTTTGAAGTTTATTGAAACTTGACGACCCTCCTTGTGGTATGGGAGTACAATTTTAATGGATTAGAAGATATTTACTTTTGTATGCACAGTTATATGTTCTTATAAACCTTTTTTTGTTGTTAATACTTTTGTTTGTTTAAATAGCAATAAAGGAAATTGTTAATAATGATAAAGATATATTTCAGAATAGTGTTTCATTGCATTACTTTAAAATCTAAATTTCATATTTTTGATCAATAAAACAAACACAAACACAAGCATTGAACTGCATTGAAAAGCAATCTCTTTTCATATATTTTGAACAAATGCAAACACAAGCATTGTACTGCATGGAGAAAATTAAAATTGTTTGGGAGGATGTGAGTAGCCTGGAAAATTGCCTTTTCTTGTCGTCTTTTGTGGGCTCTCGTCCTGGAGTGGTGGACATCTGTTTGTGGTGTGGGCTGTTTGCTGCTTGTCTTCAGATCATGTCATTCTGCCTTGGTACACTGTCGAGTTTGGAGTTGTAGTAAGTGCAGAGATGGCCTATCTGGTCCTTGGCTCTCTTGTTGCAGGTGTTTCCTGGAAATCTCTCCTGTGCACCAGAGGTGCAGCCTGTCCGACAGTTCTCCATGAGCCTGGTGTGATGTTGCCTGCCTGGTTGTCCACTCGGTTACCCTCCTCCATGGCTGCTGGTGCTGCACTTCTGGTACGGATCAGGTTGTGGAGGATGCATGCTGCGTAGACAATGATCTCCACATTGCTGGGCTCCTGCTCCATCGTAGTCAGCAAGCATCTAAATCTGCTGGTGAGGATGCCAAAGGCATTTTCCATGATCCTCCTACCCCTGGACAGCCTGTAGTTGAAGATCCTCTGCTCCCTTGACATCTGCCTATGGCTTCATCATCCATGACCTGAGTGGGAAGGCGTCATCACCAACCAGTATGTAGCAGTGGTTCTTAACCTTTTTGGCACCCGTACGCGCACACTTGAACAGAATACTGTATGTGGTATGTACCTTTGTTAGGTTCCTAAACATGGGCTCAACAAATTGATATGTTATTTGTGTCCCCTTCATGACCCCGGCAAAGCACCAAACGACCCCCATAGGGGGGTCACGACCCCCAGGTTAAGAACCACTGGTGTAGGGGATGTCAGGGTTGTCTTCTCCCGGCAGAGGTTTTGAATCAGGAAAGCCTGCTCTTCCTTCTTCCAGTGCTTGCCCAAGGGAGGTCCCTCTCCAGATCCCTCCATCTGCGGCACTGCCAGGTGTGCCCACATCCACAAACAGGAAGTTGCAGTTTGCATCCACCACAGCTATGAGTATGATGAAATGGAACCTTGTTAAAGTACATAGAACCTCCCTTGGGTGGACACCTGATGGTCACATGCTTGCTGTCCATTGTCCCACATGTGTGTAGGAAGCTCCATCTAGTATCATAGCCCTGTGCCACTCTGTTCAACTCATCTGGTGTACTTGGGCTGTCCATGACTTCATATTCATAGGCATTGATGATGGCCTCACAGGACTCTCGGACAACCTTGCTGATGGTGTTGCGGCCACAAGAAAGTTGTAGGAGAGGCTCTTGTACGAGTCTCCAAATGCCAGGTAGCGGAGGGTGATGGCTAGGGGATCTTATTGAAACATGTAAGATTATTAAGTGATGGGACAGTGTGTGCAGTTTTTGTCTCCAAACTTGAGGAAGGACATTCTTGCTACGCTCACGAGGTTAATTCCCGGGATGGCGGGCCTGTCATATGTTGATAGATTGGAGTGGCTGGGCTTGTATACTCTGGAATTTAGAAGGATGAGAGGGATTCTTATTGAAACATATAAGATTATTAAGGGTTTGGACATGCTAGAGGCAGGAAACATGGTCTCGATGTTGGGGAGTCCAGAACCAGGGGCCACAGTTTAAGAATAAGGGGTAGGCCATTTAGAATGGAGATGAGGAAAAACATTTTCACACAGAGAGTTGTGAATCTGTGGAATTTTCTACCTCTGAAGGCAGTGGAGGCCAAATCTTTGTATGCTTTCAAGAGAGAGTTAGATAGAGCTCTTAAAGATAGTGGAGTCAGGGGATATGGTGAGAAGGCACATATGGTGATAACGGGGCACAGAGAGGAATTGGTTTTGTGATAGAAAGCAGAGCGTCTTGGTGGAAAGTTGTTGTTCAGACTGAAGGCCTGTGACTAGTGGTGTGCCTCAGGATCACTGCTGGGTCCATGGCTGTTTCTGGTTTATATCAATGATTTGGATGAGAATGTACAAGGCATGATTCATAGGTTTGTAGGTGACACTAAAATAAGTGGTACTGAGGAGAAATAAAATGGTTTTCAAGTATTAGAGTGGGATTTCAATCAGTTGGGTAAGTGGGCTGAAGAATGGCTAATGGAATTTACTCCAGGTCTTGTATTATTGGGAAGTGAAACCAGGGCAGAACCACAGTAAGGTCCTGGGAGGTGTTGCAGAGCAGAGGGATAGAGGAGTACATGTACACAGTCCCTTGAAAGTGACTAGATAATGTGGTGAAGAAGGCTTTTGGGACTTCATTAGTCAGGGAATTGAGTACTGAAATTTGGGTGTTATGTTACATTTATAGAGGACATTGGTGAGGCTGCACTTGGAGTATTATGTTCAGTTCTGACCATCCTGCTATAGGAAAGATGCAATTAAGCTGGAAAGTGTGCAGAGAAGATTTACAAGGATGTTTAAGAAAGAATTCTTAAGAAAGAATTCCTTCTCTCCATAGATGCTGCCTCACCTGCTGAATTTCACCAGCATTTTTTGTTTACAAGGATGCTGCCAGATTTCGAGGACCTAAGCTGTGGGGAGAGGTTAGGCAGGCTAGGAATTTTATTTCCTTGGAGTTCAGGAGTCTGAGGAGTGGTCTTATTGAGATGTTTAAAAACCATAATGGGAATAGATAGGGTGAATGCACAGAGTCTTTTCCCAGGGCAGAGGAATCTTCTTGATTGGACATCATTTTGTGAGAGAACAATTGAATAGGAACAAGAGGAGCAATCTTTTCACAGGGAAGTTGGTAGGTCGATGGAGCAAGCTGCCAGTGGGAAATAGTTGTAGGAACAATAAGACATTTAAGATAAATTTGGACAGGTATATGGAATTGAAAATGTTTAGAGGGATATGTGCCAAACATGTGCAAATGGGATTAGTTTAGAAAGGCATCTTGGTCAGAATGGGCAAGTTGGACCAAATAGCCTGTTTCTGTGCTGTATGACTATAACGTTGTGACTGGGACCAAAAAGTAATATTTTTTCCCAGGATTTCAATGGTTGCTTCTTCACAAGCATCAGAGGTCTTGTTCAGTAGGGTCAACATTGAGGTAATTTATCCTTGGGACTGACATTGTATCTAAGAGCAGAGGGTATAATCTTCATGTTATTACATAGAGAACATGTTACAGTGAGCAAAATGGCCTTGATTAATTCAATAAATGCTTTCAAGGAAGGACATAAACTTAAAATATGGAAAGAAGGAATGGATGTGGGGCACCAATAATGGAAAAAGACACAAAATGCTAGAGTCACTCAACGTTCAGGCAGCATATCTGGACAACATGGATAGACGACATTTCCGGTCAGCACTTTCTTCAGTCTGAAGAAGGGTCTGAAAAGGGGCCCAGACCCAAAATATTGCCTATCCATGATTTTCAGAAATGCTGCTTGACTTGCTGAGTTACTCCAGCACTTTCTGTCTTTTTTTGTAAACCAGTATCTGCAGTTCATTGTGTCTGCACCAATAATTGTTGTTTATCATTGTGAAGGGCATTTTCTGTCTAATATTCTTAATATAATGTGTTGAAAAAAACATGAAAGCAGTCCTTGACTGATTTAATCAGGTCATTGATACAAAGGTGTCTCTAATTACCAAGATAAATGGCAATTATCAACATAAATTTGAAAAGTAATGTGATAAAAGTCAAGAAAAACTGTTTGAATTCTATGACCAAATGGACAAAGAGATGAAAAATATCATAACATTTAGCAGAGATAGAAAAAACTGTAAGGTCAGAGAAATCATATTGAAGAGATTAATATTTAACAAGTTCATTAAATTCTTTAATTTGCTGCTTAATGGATATCATTAAATATATAGTCAAGTGTGTCCACTAAAATTGTGGAAAATATTTCATTTTAACTTTTAAGTATTTACAGACTTAATTTTTAAGGCTATTGTCACGGTAATTTTCAAGGCTAAATTAATGAAAAAGATTGATTAATTAAATCACAGAAAGTCAGCAGATGATAATAAAAAGTCACGTTACATTATAAGATAAATAATAGAATTAAGAGCAACAAAGTTAAGCTAAAGATTATTTTTAGCAATGTATGCAGGTTATTTGTTCAAGATTAAATTAGATCAGTTTATTGTCAGATGCACCAGGGTGCAATGAAGCACTTTGTTCAAATAAATATAACGATAAATACAACAAAAGAAAAAGAGTAGAATGGTACAATGATTGTCATGCAATTCGCAGCAATGGATAAAATACTAAAGTGCAATAATTGAAAATCAGTAATTGAAAGAGTACATGGCAGCACCTCCGAGAAGGGGTTGTGGAAGGGCTAATTGGTTCAGGGGGCTGATAACAGTGGGGAAGACACTGTTTTTAAGTATGGACTTTCAAGCTTCTGTATCTTCTTCTAAAAGGTACGTGGAAAAAGAGATTGGTCAGAGTAGAAAGCATCCATGACAATATTTCCAACCCCCCTGATCATTGCCTTCACTAATTGAGAACATGGTGTGCAGACCATGCATATCGCATTAAACTCTTGGGCTACTACAGCAATTTACTTTGTGTTAAGTGGCCTCCATAACGTTATGATGTGCTGGTACTTCCCAATGTCAAAAAAGCAACAGGATCCTTATCCAAGAGAGATGCTCTCTGTCTGTTGATTTCCCAGATTGAACAATCAGAACATGTAGATTGAGGAAGGGTCTCGACCCGATACGTCACCCATTCCTTCTCTGCAGAGATGCTGCCTGTTACTCCAAAATGTTGTGTCTATTTTTGGTTTAAACCAACATCTGCAGTTCCTTCCTACACAATAAGAACATGTATGTAATGCTGTGTTCATTGACTAAGGCTCTGCAGTTTACACCATCAGCCCTCTACTTGTCTCTACTTGTTCCTATGCAATTGGATCCTCGACCTGCTCATCAGATGACCACAATCAGGATAAATTGCAACAACACTTCCTCCTTGATGATCAGCAACACAGGAAACTCAAGGCTATGTGCTCAGTTCTCAGCTCTTCTCTCTCAAGAGTCAAGAGAGTTTAATGTCATGTGTCCCAGATAGGACAATGAAATTCTTGCTTGCTTCAGGACAACAGAATACGTTTAGGCATAAATACAGATCAGATCAGATCAGTGTGACCATATACCATAGGATATATATTTGATTTGATTCAATTTATTGTCATTGCACTTTTCAGTGCAACGAAATGGTTTAGCCTGCAGTCATAACATAGAATAAATAACAAACACTCAACACAGTTTAAAGTCCCAAAGTCATTGTCTCTTCCCTCCTTGCTCTCCCTCTGCGCTGAGGCAATCCAAGCCTCCGATGTTGTGACCCCACCGGGTGATGGTAAGTAAGTCCCGCGGCTGAATCCGTGCTCTGCAAACGGGCCGGTTCAAACTCCGCGGCCCGGGGCCCTCGAAGTTGCCGAAGCTGCCGCCCTCCAGTCCAGCGGACACAGCTGTAGTAGCGGGAGCTCCGGAAAACAGAACTCGAGCTCCCGATGATGTCGTCCACTGGCCCGCGGCCGAGCCTCCGAGGCTCCAAAGTCGGGTCGGAAGTTGGGTCGCACCACAACCACAGCCCCGAAGTCGGCCAGCCTCGCGTTGGTAAGTCCTGGCTCTGCCTCCGCAGCCTCGAAGTCGGTCGCAGTTGGAGGCCGCCAGCTCCGCGATAGGCCTCAGCGCAGACGGACACGGAGGCGGGGGATACGGCAGGAAAGGTCGCAACCCCCCGAAGGAAGAGTAAAAAAATGTTACACCCACCCCCCCACACATACTCAACTAAATAAACCGAAATAAACTGTAAAAACGAGACAAGAGAAAACAAAAAACAGAAAAGACAAACGGACTGCAGGCGAGCCGCAGCTGCAAGGCAGCGCCGCCATTTCCGGATACACATATACATACACACATAAATACACAGATAAAGTGCACTAGGCTCTTATTGTTCATAGTTTGTTTGAAGTTGTGTTTAATAGTCTGATGGCTGTGGGGAAGAAGCTGTTCCTGAACCTGGATGTTCCAGATTTCAGGCTCCTGTAACTTCTACCTGATGGCAGCAGAGAGACGAGTGTGTGGCCAGGATGGAGTGGGTCCTTGATGATGAGGCAGAGCCTATGATCGATCCCCTCGATGGTAGGGAGGTCAGAGCCGATGATGGACTGGGCAGTGTTTATAACTTTTGGGAGCCTTTTCCGCTCCTGGACGCTAAGGTTGCGATGCAACCGGTCAGCATGCTCTCGACTGTGCACCTATAAAAGTTCCAGAGAGTCCTCCTTGACATACCGACTTTCCGTAATCTTCTCAGGAAGTAGAGGCGTTGATGTGCTTTCTTTATGATTGCATCAGTGTTCACGGACCAGGAGAGATCTTTGGAAATATGCACGCCCAGGAATTTGAAGTTCTTGACCCTTTCCACCATCAACCCATTGATATAAAGGGGACTGTGGGTCCCCATCCTACCCCTTCCAAAGTCCACAATCTGTTCCTTAGTTTTGCTGGTGTTGAGAGCCAGGTTATTGTGCTGGCACCATTTGGTCAATCGGTCGATCTCACTTCTATACTCTGACTCGTCCCCATCAGTGATACGTCCCACAACAGTGGTGTCGTTGGCGAACTTGATGATGGAGTTTGCACTATGTCCGGCTACACAGTCATGAATATAGAGTGAGTACACCAGGGGGCTGAGCACACAGCCTTGAGGTGCTCCTGTGCTGATTGTTATCGAGGCTGACACATTTCCACCAATACGGACAGACTGTGGTCTGTGAATGAGGAAGTCAAGGATCCAGTTGCAGAGGGATGCGCAGAGGCCCAGATCTGAGAGCTTGGTAACCAGCTTGGAGGGGATGATGGTATTAAATGCCGAGCTGTAATCGATGAATAACAGCCTGACATATGAGTTTTTGTTTTCTAAGTGGTCCGGAGCGGATTGGAGAACCAGCAAGATTGCATCCACCGTTGATCTGTTGTGGCGGTAAGTGAACTGCAGTGGGTCCAGGTTTTTGTCGAGGTAGGAGTTGATTTGCGCCATGATCAGCCCCTCAAAGCACTTCATTAGCACAGATGTTAGTGCCATTGGTCGATAGTCGTTGAGGCACGTCACCTTGCTCTTCTTGGGCACTGGTATTATTAATGCCCTTTTAAAGCAGGTGGGAACCTCAGACCTCAGAAGTGAGAGGTTGAAAATGTTCATAAAAACTTCAGCCAGTTGGCCCGCACAGGTTTTTAAAACACGCCCCGGTATACCATCAGGTCCAGGTGCTTTCCGAGGGTTCACCCCTCTGAAGGATCTTCTGACGTCGGCCTCTGTGACTGTGACCGAAATACCATCATGGCGAATGGGGGCTCGGGAAGGCGCATCAGTGTTCTCCCTATCAAAGCGTGCGTAAAACGCATTGAGCTCGTCGGGGAGTGATGCTTCGCTGACATTTGAGCTGCCTCCTGATTTCGTCTTGTAGGAGGTGATTGCATTCAAGCCCCCCCACAGTTGCCGAACATCCGTCTCATCCCCCAGCCCTTTTGGCCTTCTTGATGGCCTTACCATGGTCATATCTGGACTTCTTGTAGACATCTGCATCTCCAGACCTGAATGCCCGGATGTGGTCTTTAGAAGAATGCGGATCTCATGGTTCATCCAAGGCTTCTGGTTAGGAAACACTCGGAAGGTTTTTGTTTGGATGCGGTCCTCCACACATTTCTTTATGAAGTCTGTAATGACTGTGGCGAATTCATTCAGGTCCATTGCCGAGTCCCTGAACATTGCCCAGTCTACAGACTCCAAACAGTCCTAGAGTTGTTCCTCTGCTCCCCCCACCCCCCTCCTCTTGACCAGCTCTGTATTGTCCTCACCTCTGGGTGTGTGCTCTTCAATTGCTGCCTGTAGGCAGGAAGAAGCAGCACCGCAGTGTGGTCGGATTTACCGAAGTGAGGGCGAGGGATAGAGTGTTAGGCATCCTTGATGGTCGTGTAGCTGTGGTCGAGGGTGTTTGGTCCTCTGATGCTGCAGGGGACATGTTGGTGGAAGTTAGGGAGCGATTTCTTCAGGTTGGCTTTGTTGAAGTCCCCGTCTACGGTGGTAAATGCCTCAGGGTAAGACGTCTGGTGCTTGTTGACCACGGTGTGCAGCTCCCCCAGTGCCATATGGACATCAGCCTGGTGAGGGATGTAGACCGCGGTCAGGATGATGGAGGAGAATTCCCTCGGTAGGTAGAAGGGACGGCACATTACCGCCAGATGTTCCAGGTGTGGAGAGCAGGAGTTGGACAGGACTGCCACGTCTGAGCACCACGCAGAGTTGACCATGTGGCAGACTCCCACTCCTCTCCCTTTCCCAGATGCCTGCGTACGGTCCATACGGAGGACCGTATGAGTCTGGGGAGCTGAGGGTGAGCCATGTCTCAGTGAAACTGTGAAACAGAACACAGAGCATTACCTCAGGTCCCTTTGGTAAAGCAGTCTTGACCTTAAGTCCTCCACTTTGTTTTCTAGTGACTGTATGTTGGCTCTCTCCCAGAAGTGTGTAAATAGACGCTGCTATAAAGTCGTCTTTAAATTTGCCAATGATACTACCATTGTTGGATGAATAACGGTTAATGAGTCAGGGTATAGGAGGTGTCAAGGAAAAAGCATTCACGTCGCGGCCCTGTTTCCACCAATCTTTCCACCACTACGCACAAGAAGCGCAAGAAGCACAAGACGCTATTGTATGCAGATGCTGAGAAGTGCTCTGGCTGAACAATTTCTAATCTTGTGATGTGGACTCGTTAAGAAGAGTATAGGAAGGAGATCGATAATCTACTTGAATGGTGCCAAAACAACAATCTTGCACTCAGTGTTAGTAATGCTGACATAGTGTCAAGAGAACAACTTCTCTCTCAATGCCAGCAAGATGAAGGAGTTAGTTATCGCCTTCATGAAGTGTGGCAGACTGTATGCCCCAAGCAGCATCAATGCTGCCAAAGTGAAAATGATAGAGAGCTTCAAGTTCCTTGGAGTAAATATTACCAATGATCTGTCATGGACTAACCAAATTGAAGTGACAGCCAAGAAGGCACACCAGCACCTCTACCTCCTCAGGAGAATAATGGGCCTGTCCCACTTAAGCCCCTGTCCCACTCTCATGTTCTAATTCACGACCTCTGTCGAGTTTGCCCTTGACTCATACTCGCAGCATTGTCGTAGGAGGTCATTGAAACATATAAGATTGTTAAAGGCTTGGACCCGCTAGAGGCAGGAAACATGTTCCCAATGTTGGGGGAGTCCAGAACCAAGGGCCACAGTTTATGAATAAGGAGTAAGCCATTTAGAACGGAGACGAGGAAACACTTTTTCTCACATAGAGTGGTGAGTCTGTGGAATTCTCTGCCTCAGAGGGCGGTGGGGGCAGGTTCTCTGGATGCTTTCAAGAGAGAGCTAGGTAGGGCTCTTAAAAATAGCGGAGTCAGGGGATATGGGATTGTGGATGATCAGCCATGATCACATTGAATAGCGGTGCTGGCTCGAAGGGCCAAATGGCCTACTCCTGCACCTATTGTCTATTTTCTATTTCCTATTGTCTATTGCCGTAGGTAGGTTGTAGTAGGTCGTGACGTTAGTCGTAGGCACTCGGGGCATCGTAGGTCACAACATTTTTTCCAGCCTGATTAAAAATGTCCACGAGCAAAAAAAAGGTTGGCATGGAAAAAACGATACTTTTTACTCGTAGGTAGGTCGGAGGTAGGTCGTAGGTAGGGCGTAGGTAGGTCGTAGTAGGTTGTGATGCTTGTCGTAGGTGGTCGGAGGCAGTTGAAGGTAATAGCTCCATGGTGAAAAAAAGGTCAGTAGGGAAAAAAAGTTATTGAAACAGCAGAACGTCACCTCTGTCACTCCAAGGCATGTTCATTCATAGCTGGAGATTTTTTTGGAGAGGAGACTTGTGTTTTAGAGATGGCACCAAAAAGGCAGCAGCGCATGGGGAGGGCACAACCCTAAAAAAAACACGGCCATGCAGGTGTTGCCCACCCAAGAGGAGGAGTGGCAGAAGGTGATGCCACAGGAGGTGATAGTGCAGGAGGAGGTAGCCCTGCATGAGAGACCCCTGGAGGAGGAGACCAGGGTGGTCGTATATGTCCCCACCACCACCCCATCCTTCACTGCCTCATTTGAAGGCAGCAAAGCAGCCCTTTCTCCTGTGTCTGACACAGCATCAGAGGCAGATGCCCCATTGGTGGTGAGGGAGGGCTGGAGGTGGTTATGCCCTACACCTTCAGCAGGCAGCAGTAGGGGGACCTTGAGGAATGGTCCCAACAAAATGCCATCGTGTATGAAAAGGAAAATAAGGGAGACAGCGACAGGGACAAGAATGGCATGCTTACCATCCACTGCCTCACATGTGTGCTTAAAATTCCATCGTTTGTCAAAGCCCAGCTCCACTCTCTTCCAGTCATCTGGTGTACTGGGACAATCCATCACATCATCTCCTTTTGCTCATTGAGACCTCTTCTTGTGATTCCTCTTCAGCCTTGCTCTTCCCCTGCATTTCTTAAAAGGCTGCTGGAGCAAAAGGGCTACTGCAAACAGCGGTAAAACGTACATGGTCGAAGCCAGTCTTCAACATAGTCAAAGGAGGTCGAAGGAGGTCTTCTTCATAGTCGTGGGAGGTCTTCAACATAGTTGTCGGAGGCCGTAGACATAGTCGTGGAAGGTCAAAGGATATCGTACACATAGTCGCGGAAGGTCACTGCGGTCTTGACTTTTTTAGGTCGTTTAAGGTCGTCAGAGGTCGCGAATTAGGTCATGAAAGTGGGACAGGGGCTTACGCCGACATTTTAAGGGCCTGTCCCACTTTCACGACTTAATTCACAACCTCTGCCGAGTTTGCCCTTGACTCATACTCGCAGCATGGTCGTCACAAGGTCGTAGGAGGTCATAAGAGGTTGTAGCAGGTTGTGATGCTATTCGTAGGTACTGGTGGCATCAAGAAGGTTGGGGCGTTTTTTCAACATGATGAAAAATGTCCACGAGTAAAAAAGGTTGTGAATTAGGTCGTGAAAGTGGGACAAGCCGACTATGCAGTTGCCACATGGTCGCCACATGTTTGCGGGTGTTTGCCGGGGAGTTGCTTTCATGGTTGTGAGGAGTTCCCGGCCTCATTATGGTCGCCGTGAATTTTTCAACATGTGGCGAGTAGAATGAAACCGCCATAGAGAGTAGCGAGAATTCTTGAGCCGTAGGTGGGTTACCAGGAGGTCAAAGGTTCTCAGAGGTTATAGCCAGTGCTGACCGGTGAATCTCATTGGCTCATTGGGGAATAAAAGGTAAGCAGCAGTTTTCAGAACCAAGGGTAACAGATCGGTAATGTTAAATGTCTGCTGAGCTTCACAGCTGTGTATCTCTGGCTTCTTAAAAGTTGTCTCCACTCCTTCTCCACTCCTTCTCCACTCCTTCTCCTCCCTTCTCCTCCCTTCTCCTCCCTTCTCCTCCCATCTCACCCCTCTCTCCCCCCCTCCCCCCCTCATCTTTTAAAGGACTTACCGTACACTGTGCTTTAGCCGTCTTTTACAGCACCAACCTTCCTGTTCATCGCGGTGTGTGTCTGTTTAACCTTGGCTTTGCACCATGTGAATTTTTTACACTGCGCTCCCCCCGGGGGTGGGGGTGGGGGTGGGGGTGGGGGGGTGGGTGGGTGGGTGGGTGGGTGTGTGTGTGGGTGGGTGGGGGTGTGTGTGGGGGTGGATGGGTGGGTGTGTGTGTGTGTGTCCCCCCCGATAAGGGGATCCGGAATGTCTCAATGAGACTAATTAACCTACTGATGCGCTATAGAAAGCATGCTGCTGGCATGTGTGATAGTTTGGTTTGGGAACAGGTGTGGCCAAGACCACAAGAAATTGCAGAGAGTTGGGGATGTAGCCCAGCCCATCACACAGACCAATCTCCCCACCATTCACTCCATCTTACTACTTTGGGAAAGCAGTGTGCGGACGTGGCGTAGAAGGACAAGAAGCCGAAGCAAAAGAAGTGGACGCCCAATAACCGAATGGAAACGAAGCTGAAACGGCAAATAACCGAAAGCGTACAAAGCCGAGACGCCCCTTAACCAAAAGGGTGGGATGCCTAAATGGAAACTAACCAAAAGGGGGAGAACACCTAAAAATCAACTAACCGAAAGGCTGCGTCGCCTCCAAGCCATCAGCCGAAAAGTCAAATAACGGACATGAAGTCGCAGGGGGGCGAGACTTGTAAGCGATTGGTACAGACCCCCACGTCCATCACATCACTGGCCGATGGAGACGGGAGGGTGGGGATCATTTTCCCACACAAGCCATAGGTGACTGGGCATTCTGAACCCGAGCACCAAGTTGTAAGCAGTCCATGTGTAAGGACAACACCTACCAACAATGAAGGCACTATGAAACCAGCTGCCGACGGGGTTTTAACTCAGCATTAAAAATCAAAAAAGAGTTGCATTGATTTAAAAACAAAAATGTTACATGTATAAATAGTTCTTACGTTCGGAAACCTGGTTAATCAAGTGGTGGGATTATTTCCCTGTCCTAACTATGCCTTTGCTTTAGTCGGTGGTTACATCTATTCCATCCCTCCCTCGCAAAGATGTGAGATTTCATTAAGAGCACACTTGGATGAATAGATGCAAGCGGCATGTAAAGCATCTCTTCCATGCGTGCAATACATGAAGCCAATGAAAAGAGACAAGTGTCACACCAAAGATAGACACAAAGTGCTGGAGGGACCCAGTGGGACAGTCTTCAGGTCTGAAGAATGGTCTCGACCCAAAACGTCACCCATTCCTCCTCTACAGAGATGCTGCCTGTTCCGCTGAGTTACTCCAGCTTTTGGTGTCCATCTTCTGTTAAAACAGTTTACAGATTATCTGGTGTTTTGTGCGTGTGAGCTTGTTGTGTGCAATGCGCAGGCAACCAGACGGTAATAAATAAAACATGCTTCTTGTTGTCTAGGGAGAGGGGGGAATGGGAGGAGGTAAAATTTGGGAATTTGTGTCCCCCCATGTTTTAAAAGCGATTATTTATGGCTGCCAATGCCCCGAGCCATTGTCCCTGCGGCCGGGCTGGGGTGGGTGTCAGGGTGTAAATCACCCCGTGTGTGGGTCTGGGTTGGGGTCCAGGGGTCGGGGGGGGGGGGTAAATCACCCTGGTGTGGGGGTTGGGGTCAGATGGCGGTGCATCGTGATTAGTGACTCTGGGTGGGCGGTGGGACCAGCCTGTCCCACACCTCTGCTCCACCCAGCGCTCCGACACACAGCATGTCACAGTGTGGCCGCACGGGGGAGATGAGGTGGAGGGCAGCCATGGCCGTGGGAGAGTAGGGGCTGTCCTGAGGGATGCGCTCCTTTGGCCACTTACAACTTTGTGCTCAAGTTCAGAGTGCCCAGTCATCTATGGCGGGAAAATGACCCCCACCCTCCCATCTCCACCGGCCAGTGATATGATGATGCGGGGGTCTGGACCAATCGCTGACAATTCCCCCCCCCCCCCCCCCCCCCCCCCCGGCGACGCCATGTCCATTATTTGACTTTTCGGCCGAGCGGCCATTCGGTTAGTTGGCTTGTAGGCGACGCAGCCTTTCGGTTAGTTGGCGTTTTGGCAGAGCGGCCTTTCGGTTAGTTGGCGTTTCGGCAGAGTGGCCTTTCGGTGTTTGCTTTTAGGCGTCCCGCCCTTTCGGTTAGTTTGCATTTAACCTTGAAATATAAATGAAATATCTTTCCCACGCTGGTCATTACTTTTTCTTCCTGCTCATGTTAGGCAAAAGATAGAGAAGCTTGAAAGTATGCACTGCCATCCTCAGGAACTGCTTCTTCCCCTCTGTTATCAGAATTCTGTACATTCCTTCCTTAAGCTAAGTCTGATTCTCCTCTACCTCATTATGGACATTGGACTCTGGAACTGGTAAGCTACAATGCTGGGAATTATATGCTGCACTTTGTATATTTGCCTTTGCTCTACCAAATGTACTTGAGTTTGGTTTGATTGTAATTATGTACAGTATTATCTGATCTGGTTGGATAGCATGCAAAACAAATCTTTTCACTGTACCTTGATAGTCGTGACAATGATAAACCTAAACCTTTCTCCTTTCTTTTTTGTCAGACAATGAAATATAAAAATTCCTTGTCATTTCAGGAAGATGAAGTCAGCCTTCATATTAATATGGAAGAAAAAAAAATATGAGAGGCTAGCCAGTAAAATAAATCAAATAGTAAATTCTTCCATGATATTTTAAACCAAAGATTTAACAAATTAGGGGTTGTTCTGATAGAATGTGAATCTAAGCACTTAATAATAACAGGAAGCAAAAGATGAGAGATATTTTTCATCAGTTTTCAGTATGTGTAACATCACAGAAATAGCTGTATATCAAGAATTGCAAAGAGGAAGAAACTCAAAAAATGACAGTAACCATAGATTTGAACAGGTTATTGGAGCTGCAGGCTGACTAGTGTTCCAGTCTCGACTTAACAATGTGCCAAGATGATGCATTAGTTTAAACTTTCCACAATTCCCTCCAAAAGGGGAAGGTTCTATTAGACTGGAAAACAACAAAAAGACAGGGAACAGAAAACAGAAAATACAGTTAGCTTAACATCCGTTAATGGGAAAATGTTAGAAGCTATTATTAAAGACTCAATAGCAGGGAATTTAGAATAAATCATGATAATCAGGCAAAACATTAATGAAGTTTGTGAAAAGGAAATCATGCTTGACCAATTTACTGGAGATTTTTAACAGAGTACTGGGGAACTTGATGTGTAGGAAGGAACTGCAGCTGCTGGTTTACACTGAAGATAGATGCAAAATGCTGGAGTAACTGCGGGTCAGTCAGCATCTCTGAAGAGAAGGCATGAGTGACGTTTCAAGTCGAGACCCTTCTTCAGACCTGAGCTATAGGGAAAGGCTGGGCAGGCCAGGACTTTATTTCTGAGCGCTAGAGACTGGGGGGCAATCGAATAGCAGTGCATAGGGTCACAAGGGGAATGGATAGGGTGAATGCACAGTCGGAGGAGAATCAAGAACCAGGGGACATAGATTTAAAGTGAGGGGGAAATAATTTAAGAGGAATCTGAGGGGCAAATTTTAAACAGAGGTTGGTGGGTATATGGAATGAATTGCCAGATGAGATCATGGATAGGACAGGTTTGGAAGGATATAGACCAAGCGCAGGCAAGTGGGGATAGTGTAGCTGGAACATTGTTGGCCAGTGTGGGCGTTGGGCCGAAGGGCCTATTTCCACACTGTTTCACTCTATGAGGTTGTTGAGGCAGATACTATAACAGCATGTAAAAGACATTTGTAAAGGTCCATGGATAGGAAAGATTTAGAGGGATATGGGCCGAGGGGCCTGGCTCTGTACTGTATGATCCTATAACTCTAGTTCCATACATTATGGAATCTTACATTATACCATCTGAGAAGCAGCTGCTCCACAATCTATGCTGTTAGTCAACATGAGTGCCCTTTCAGCACTGCTTGTGGGCCAGATGGTGCAAGTGTGTATCCCACAACCAATTATCATATCCACAAGCTCCTTCCCAATACAGCACCACTCAGATTTGGAAAACAGACTTGTGTACAAAATCATGAGAGGAATAGATTGGGTAGATGCACAGAGTCTCTGGCCCAGAGTAGGGGAGTCAAGAACCAGAGGACATAGGTTTAATGGAAGGAGGGGGAAGATCACATTTTTTTCACATAGAGGGTGGTGAGCGTATGGAACGAGCTGCTGGAGGAAGTAGTTGGGGCAGGTACTATTACAATGTTTAAAAATCATTTAGACACGTACATGGATAGGACAGGTTTAGTGGGATATGGGCCAAAAGCAGGCAGGTGGGACTAGTGTGGAGGGGACATGTTGGCTGGTATGGGCAAGTTGAGCTGATGGGGTTTGTTTCTACACTGTAAGATTATGACTCTACTCTGCTTCCACTAGATTTTCCAGTAGTGAGTTCCAGAACATTTCTTCATTCTGAATGAAAAATTATTTCTTCAACTCATTTAGAACAGTAACTTTAAATTCATGCTATCTGGGTGGATATATATGGGAAAGTTTAGATTAGATTAAGATTGGATAAATTAGAGGGACATATATACTTATATAATCGTGTATATGTTTGTTCTATATTTGTTTTGTTTTTTTATTCCTTATGTCTCTTTTTTCTCTCGGCTGTCACTAGCACTGATTTGATAAACTCATATAAGAAAAAACACAATATGAAACGATATGTAACTTTTTATGAGGATTCGCCAAGGGGGAGGAGCTCAATGTATAACAACATCACGGAGGTCTATACATTTTTTGCCATCGTTGATGGCTATTCGTCCTTAAGGTATCTTCCCTTAGATACCTTAATAGCACTTTTTTTTTTAAAGCACAAGCAAGATTTTTATCTGTTTAATTTTTTTGAAAGTAATTGTGTATCACATTCTTTTTTTCTTTTTCTAAGGCACTTTACAAGAAGGAGATGCAATATAAATCTAATAAACCGGGATGACCACCCAAGTCCTAAAGTTCTGAGGTATTTGTTTGCACCATATGATTCAGGAATATTACCCTGATTTACAATGCAAGACGATAGACAAATAAAGAATGGAGGAATTACATTTTGTAGTTGGAATATACGGGGTGCCAACGAACCAATTAAGAGGGGTAAAATTTTTGCCCAACTAAAATCGTTGAAAAGCGACATAATGTTTTTGCAGGAGACACACATGAAACAACAAACACAAATAAGATTAAAGGCGAATTGGATAGGCCAAACATACTACTCCTCATTTACTTCTAAATCTAGGGGTACAGCTATTCTTATTAGGAAAGGTATTCCTTTTAAATTAAAGAATACCATATCAGATAAAGAGGGAAGATATATTATAGTTTCGGGTGAAATTTATGCAACCCCACTAACTTTGATAAATATTTATGCTCCGAATTTTGATAACCCCCACTTTTTTGATAAAATTATTGACATAATATCAGAGTTTAATTACCAAAATGTGATAATAGGGGGGGACTTTAACTGTGTGTTAGATTCATATCTAGATAAATCAGCAAAACAAAAGAAGAGTAATTTAAAATCTAAAACTAGCGAACTTCTAAATACATATATAAAAAATACGAATATAATAGATGTATGGAGATCTGCTAATCCAGTTGGAAGGGAATACTCGTTTTACTCTTCGGTGCATAAAACTTATTCAAGAATTGATTATTTTTTAGTGGATATGAAATTAATGCCATATACAAACAACCCAACATACCACATTAGTAGTATCTCAGATCACTCCCCGTTGACATTTTCAGTAAAATTTGAGGGAATGCCGGGCAAAAATTTTTTTTGGAGGTTTAATACACATATTTTAAATGACGTGCAAGGCTATCAATATTTAAAACAACAAATGGAACTTTTTTTCGATACAAATGATATACCAGGTACTTTGCCTTCTTTATTATGGGAAACTTTTAAGGCATTTATGAGAGGAATTATAATTTCATATCAAAGTTTTCAAAATAAAAAGAATAAGACAGAACAATTGTTGTTAGAACAAGAAATCAGACAGTTAGAGATGGATAATGCCAAAGATTCCACGACAGATAAACACAATAAGATAATATTACTGAAATTTAAACTTAATCGAATTTTATCGGCAAGGGTAATAAGACTATTCCAAATGACAAAACAGGAACATTTTGAGTTTGGTGACAAACCACATAAGCTTTTAGCTCGCCAATTGAAAAAACAAGAAAAGGAAAATACTATAACCAAAATTAAATCAGAGAAAGGAGAATTACTAATACTACCTAAAGATATTAATAATAGATTTGCCCAATTTTATCAAAACTTATATACATCTAAAATTAAAAGAGAAGATAGTAAAATAAAAAAATTTCTAGATAATTGTAATCTTCCAATACTGGACCTTTTGGAACAAGAGGAATTAGGAGCTCAAATTACAATCAAAGAAATAGGTGAAACAATAAAATCGCTGAAAAATGGTAAGACACCGGGACCAGATGGTTTTAATAATGAATTTTATAAAAAATTTCAGGAGATAACAACCCCTTATTTATTTAATTTATACTCCCATGCTTTTAAAGAAAACAAACTACCTGAAACACTAACAGAATCAACTATTACACTTATTCCAAAAAAAGATAAAGATTTAGAAGATCCGGGCTCGTACAGAGCTATATCACTTTTAAATACAGATCAGAAAATTTTAGCAAAGATTTTATCAAGAAGATTAAGCAAATATATTAGTAAATTGATAAACCCTGATCAAACGGGGTTTATACCTAAAAGATACTCATTTAATAATCTGAGACGTCTGTTTAATATAATGTACTCGCATAAAGTAGAGGAAGAAGATATATCAATTATTTCTTTGGATGCAGAGAAAGCATTTGATCAGGTAGAGTGGCAATACTTATATAAAGTACTACAAAAATTTAATATGGGAGAGAATTTTATAAGATGGGTAAAATTATTATATGATAAACCGATGGCAAGAATTTTAACTAATAACATGTTATCTCAAAAATTTCAACTATCAAGGGGTAATAGGCAGGGATGTGCACTATCACCCCTGCTATTTGCCCTTATGATAGAACCCCTGGCTGAAAGTATAAGAATTCATCCGAATATTCAGGGCTATAATACCAGAGACTCAAAGAATAAAATCTCATTATATGCAGACGATATACTTTTATATATTACAAAGTCACAAACGAGCATACCAAATTTATTAAACTTAATAGAGGAATTTGGGTCTTTTTCTGGATATAGAATAAACTGGAATAAAAGTGAAATCATGACATTAAAACCTCAAGAACCTACACACTTACTGAAGTTCCCCTTTAAAATCGCAACAGAAAATTTTAAATATTTGGGTATTCAGATTACTAGAACATATAAAGCATTATTCAATGCTAATTTCATGCCTTTATTAAATAAACTTAATACGTTGATTAAATTTTGGAAAACACTTCCCTTATCATTAT
Source organism: Amblyraja radiata (assembly GCF_010909765.2). Lineage (NCBI taxonomy): Eukaryota > Metazoa > Chordata > Chondrichthyes > Rajiformes > Rajidae > Amblyraja > Amblyraja radiata. The sequence goes on from NC_045956.1 coordinate 150,938,818, forward strand.
TAGGTAGAATAAATGCAATAAAAATGATCTTCCTACCACAATTACTATACCTATTTCAATCTATACCGGTATATATACCAAAATACTTTAAAAAAAAATTAGACTCTAATATTACTAATTATATTTGGGACTATAGATCACATAGAATCACAAAAAAACACTTATGTAAACCAAAAGAGGTCGGGGGACTTTCACTTCCGAATTTTATGGATTATTACTGGGCAGTGCATATTAAGAATATGATTTATTGGTTGGATAGTGCTACCCAACAGACAGAATGGATAAAAATGGAGAAGGAGGATTGCCATCCTAGTAATATAGGAACGATCCTCTTCTCCCCAAAAAAACTGAATAACACAATATATAAGAAGAACCCAATTATATATGGTACAATAAGAATTTGGAAACAAATAAAATTATCTTTAAAATTAAGAAATCTATCACTGTTAATGCCAATAGCGAATAACCCTTTATTTAAACCATCTCTTATTGATAAGACATATAACCAATGGGAAAGTCTCGGAATTAGAAGGATCGGGGATATGTATGAAATGGGAAACTTACTATCATTCCAACAATTACAATTAAAATTTAAATTGAAAAACAACCAATATTTTAAATATCTTCAGATTTGCGATTTCGTGAAAAAATATATACAAGGATATCAAAAAGTAACTCCTGACTTATTGGAAGAGGCAATGAATATTGAAGCTGACTCACAAAAATTAATATCATATTTATATAATAGTATTCTAAATATAGACCTACCATCGACAGAGGTACTTAGAGAAGAGTGGGAACGGGAACTAATGATAAAAATTACGAAGGTTAAATGGGAAAAATACCTGATATATATTCACAAATGTTCAATTAATGTAAGACATAATTTAATTCAATTTAAAATTGTACATAGATTATATTACTCAAAAACAAGATTGAACAAATTTTATCCAAATATATCCGCCACTTGTGATAAATGTCTAGCCCAAAAGGCAACTATAACACACTCCTTAGTCTCCTGCATAAAACTTTATAGATTTTGGAATGATATTTTTGAAATATTTACAAAATTATTCAAGACAAGAATGGAACCTAATACTGAAATGATTATATTTGGCGTAATGGAAGATGGGAATAAATTGAACACATCTCAAAATCTATTCCTTAACTATGGTTTAATAATAGCAAAAAAATTAATTCTTAAATTTTGGAAGGGTACATCAATACCAACGCTTAAAATGTGGATTGTAAGTATGTTGGACACCGCTCATCTTGAGGAAATGCGATTCCTCCTAATGGATAAATCAGACCAATTCATAACGAGTTGGTCTCCATTCGTCGTTTTTTTGGAATCATATGGTGCAACACAATTGTAAAAAATAACTGTTTCAGGACTGGACGAGGGTTGGTCAAGACTATAAATAATGATCTCCTCTTTTTTTCTTTTCTTCTCTCTAATCTCTCTCTCAACTTTTTTCATTTACTCGTTTTCTTTTTTCACACACTATATATTTCACATCTTTCTATCCTTTACTATCTAACTTCTTTTTCTTATTCTAATCTTTTTTCAGTGTAACAAAAAAAAAAAAAGAAGTTGTACATAAAATGTATTATGAAAATATATATTAGGCACTTTGGTGCCATATGACTGTACTTACTTCTAATAAAATAAAATATTAAAAAAAAATAAAAAAATTCATGCTATCTGATTATTTACCTTTCTACGTGCAGAATGTGTGTTCTTGATGTGAACGTTATCTGTAATAATGAACTGCAGATGCTGGTTTACACCGAAGATACTGTAGATACAAAATGCTGGAATAACTCAGCGGGACAGGCTGCAAGTCTGGAGAAAAGGAATAGTTGATGTTTCAGGTCGAGACCCTTCTTCAGACATAATCTGAACATTATCTGTTGCTTTAAAGCAATAATTACTCTTTTATTGTTGTCATTCCTTTATGTCACTAATTGCTGTTCGGATAGCATCAATGTTTATAGAATGATTCAGAGACTGTGAAGAAATCTTAAATAAACTCCACACTTTTTATCTGAGCTACTTGTGTGTTTCTCTATTGGTAAGAGGTTAAGAATCCAATGAGTGCATAGACTTTACAATACTCAACAAAATACATTCTTATTGTCAACTCCTTCTAAGGCCTTCAGTTAAATCTTAATCATATGCCATTCCAAGGATAATTATCCCAACCCAGCAAATATTTCCTCAGATTTAGAATTATTTTGTCCAGGCAACGTTCTCATAATTTTAACCTCTCCAGCATAATAACATTCCATATTGGGGTGACCAGCGGTGCTTGTATACTAGCTGAGAGCTAACTCATGTTTCAAACATTTTGATCACAGTAGGTCAAGCTTTCCTGATCTAATATTCTTTGCCTTGGCTACCGATATGAACCAGAGAGGAAAAAGAGCATTAAATTGCGAGGAAGCGGAAAAAAACACATTGATAAAAAACATTAAATTTAAAATTCATGTATCTCTGGGAATAAATAACCTCTTGGAGCAAAGAGACCACAGTTTCAATTATTCTCTTTCTGCCCCATCAATATTAAACTTCATGTTGGGGCATTCAATCATGTTGATGTACAACGTTCTTATGAGAGGAATTACCACACGCGGGTATCAGCAGTGATACATTTGTATTCAGAGCGGCAATTCCACAACTTCCTGATACGTATGGAGAGGTTGGCTGAGTTTTAATATATGCATGACTGGTAACATAGTACAGATGTCTACCAATTTCTGGTGATTCATGGCTCAACAGGATATTTCCTACACCCCTCCGATTGTTGAGATTATTTCATGAAAATGATAGAAGGAACCATGAACTCATCTTCACTCTCTTCACAATTTCTGGCATGTTGTGTCTATTATTCATTCTTCGCTGTACCCTTCATCTTTTTCAGTCGTAGACTATAAAACAGGCAGTAAGATGAGAACAGATATAAGTAATCAAATTACTCTCATTGTGATAGAAATTGCAGTTGTTTTTGTCACTCTCACTTCAAAGGAAGAGGTAGGGTAATATTCCTCATGTTTTGTCATTTTTGTGGTAAGTTGACAATAATGACGCATGTTCCTAACTTGTGCCTTGTAGTATTTGGACATGAACCATGCGGCGTCAATAGCTGAATATCATGCCACAGACCTGCTTGTAACAACAATGGGGCTGCTCTTGTTGAACTTCTGGTCAATGATAACAACCAGGTTGTAATGGTGGAGGGATTGGTATAGGGTACGCCAATGAACATCAAGGGTAGATGGTTAAACTCTCTTTTGTTGGAGATGGTCAATATCTAGCACTGGGGTGTCACCAATGTGACTTGTCACTTATCAACTCATGCCTGAATGTTGTCTGGATCTTGTTTCATTTGCCTAAAGGTTAACTTGAATATGCAGGAAACATGTAGGGTTCTTTGACTGTTCTCAGGTGCAGGCTGGTACACACATGATCAAGTATACTATACGTTGACCTCAGATTATTTTACATCCCAGCATCACACTGGAGGGCTCGTCCCCCAACGCAATATTCCACCTCTCCACCAATCTCTCTCGGAAATCACGAAACAGAAAGTCGAAAGCGGTCAAAATCTTAGTTTTAGTAATATAGATTAGATTAACTCAAGTTCATGTATACAAATTTAACTAGCTATATTTCAAGAGAGAGACAAGAGACCGCAGGGATGGCATTGTGGCGCAGCGGTAGAGTTGGTGCCTTACAATGCTGGAGACCTGACTAACAGCATTTGTACATTCTCACGGTGACCTGCGTGGGTTTTCTCCAGGATCTCTGATTTCCTCCCACACTTCAAAGATGTACAAGTTTGTAGTTTGGCTTGGTATCATTGTAAATTGTCCTTAGTGTATGTCAGATAGTGTTAGTGTGCGGTGATCGCTGGTCGGTCTGGACTCGGTGGGCCGAAGAGCTTGTTTCCACGCTGTATATCTAAACTTAACTTAGATGCTGGAATTTGAAGTAAAGAAGAAGCGGCTGACGGAATTCAGTGGGTCAGGCAGCATCTGTGGAGAAGATAAAATTATCTTCAAGCATCTAAATTATACTGGATTAGTGTTGATACTGGAGACACAACAAATGTTGTTGGTGTCACTTTTATTTCTGGACTCACAAAGATATCACATATTGAATCTTTTCAGTTATGTCTGTCTACTCTTTTACAACAGATTTTAGGAGTACATTCTAATTCTTATTTCCTTGGGTATCTTGTTCTGAGATCAATGTGGCCTTGTGAGTCATCCTGAATATCTTGCCTTCCTTGGAATTCTATGTCACAACATCTCTGATATCACACATTTTAATCTTCAAGCTGTCAGACAGTGTCAACATATATTCCTTATAGTGTAACCTGAATTTCTTCCTTTACAGCATGTATCAATATATTTGTATTCCTTCAACTGTCTTTCTTCCATATCTGCTTTTTGATGCAGCTAAACCAGACTCAGCGATATCTTTTTGCAATAGATCTTCTGTGTGAGTGTATACTGTAATGGAGTGTAACATTGATGTATAGATCAAAAGGGGTTCTGTGAGGTGATGCTTCTTAACAAGATCTAAAGCTTCTTTAGTGCTCTTTCTGTTCGACAGACTGATCCCTTAGCTTTTTATTTCAGCCCGGATGATAAGAAGAAGTGAACTGCTTTTGATCCTGTTTCGTTTCCGAAACAATTAAAACTGAAAGGATCAAAATACAAGCCAATATCTAATACTTAAGGAAGATCATGTGTTCGAGACACAAATCTGAATTCTTTCATTGCATATTCATTCGTGGTGAATGACCCTCTATGCCCTCGTCATGGCCATGGCCATAACTCGTAACTCTTCTCTGCATTCTTTCCAGCTTGACAACATTCTTTCTATGGCAGGGTATTAAATGCAATAATCCAAATACTCCACAAATACTTGAAAACAATACTCCAAATATGGCCTCACCCACATTTTGCACAACTGTAACATATCCCAAGTTTTATCCTCAGTACCATGATTGCTGAAGGCCAATGAACCTAAAGCCCACACTATCTACATGTGACACCACTTTCAGGAAGCTATGTATCTGCACTCCTGGTTCTCCCTGCTCTACAACACTACCGAGGACGCTACCATTCATTGTGAAGGTCCTGCCCTGATTTAACTTCCAAAAATGCATCACCTTACACTTGACTGTATTGAACTTCATTAGCCACTCCTCAGTACACTTGCCCAGCTGATCAAGATCCTGCTGTGTTTTTTGATATGCATCTTCATCATCTACCATATCACCCAATTTAGTGTCATCTGCATACTAACAAATCATGCCTTGTACATTTTCATCCAAATTGTTGATGATAGATTACAAGCGGCAAAGGGACCAGCACTGCTCCATTAGGCACACCACTAGTCACAGGTCGCCAGTCCAAAAAAACAACCAGGGTTGTGACCCGAAGCATCACCTATCCATGTCCTCCAGAGATGCTGTCTGCAAGGTCAATTCCCGGGATGGCGGGACAGTCATATGCTGAGAGAATGGAGCAGCTGGGCTTGTACACTCTGGAGTTTAGAAGGATGAGAGAATATCTCATTGAAACATATAAGATTGTTAAGGGTTTGGACACGCTAGAGGCAGGAAACATGTTCCCGATGTTGGGGGAGTCCAGAACTAGGGGCCAGAGTTTAAGAATAAGGAGTAAGCCATTTAGAACGGAGACGAGGAAACACTTTTTCTCACAGAGAATGGTGAGTCTGTGGAATTCTCTGCCTCAGAGGCGGGTTCTCTGGATGCTTTCAAGAGAGAGCTAGATAGGGCTCTTAAAAATAGCAGAGTCAGGGGATATGGGGAGCAGGCAGAAACGGGGTACTGATTGGGGATGATCAGTCATGATCACATTGAATGACGGTGCTGGCCCGAATGGCCTACTCCTGCACCTATTGTCTATTGTCTATTGTCAATTGACCTGCTGAGTTACTCAGCACTTTTTGGTAAACCAGTACCTGTAGTTCCTTGTTTAGTTTTGTTTAATTTAGTTTATTGTAGTCACGTGTACCAAGATACAGTGAAAAGCTTTTTTGTTGTGTGCCAGCCAGTCAGTGAAAAGACTACACATCATTACAATCAAGTTGTCCACAGTGTGCAGCTTATTAAAGGTTATATCGTTTTGTGCAAAATGAGACCAGTAAAGTCCAATTAAAGACATAGAAACATAGAACCATAGAAAATAGGTGCAGGAGTAGGCCATTCGGCCCTTCGAGCCTGCACCGCCATTCAATATGATCATGGCTGATCATCCAACTCAGTATCCTGTACCTGCCTTCTCTCCATACCCCCTGATCCCTTTAGTCACAAGGGCCACATCTAACTCCCTCTTAAATATAGCCAATGAACTGGCCTCAACTACCTTCTGTGGCAGAGAATTCCACAGATTCACCACTCTCTGTGTGAAAAATGTTTTTCTCATCTCAGTCCTAAAATGTTTCCCCATTATCCTTAAACTGTGACCCCTTGTTCTGGACTTCCCCAACATCGGGAACAATCTTCCTGCATCTAGCCTGTCCAACCCCTTAAGAATTTTGTAATTTTCAATAAGATCCCCCCTCAAACTTCTAAATTCTAGCGAGTACAAGCCGAGTCTATCCAGTCTTTCTTCATATGGAAGTCCTGACATCCCAGGAATCAGTCTGGTGACAGTTCCAAGGTCATCAATGGGGTAGATGGGAGGTAGGTGCTGATCGCTATTTGGTGAGAGGACGGTTCAGTGCCTAATAACAGTTGGGAAAAAAACACTCACTGAATCTGGAGGCGTTCATTTTCAAACTTCTGTATCTGTTGCCTGATGGGAGCGGGGAGAAGAGGGAGCGACCATGATGAGACTGGCCCTTGATTATGCTTTTGTCCTTGCGGAGGCAACGTGAAGTCCTTCCATTAAGCCAATTCTCTATCCAGTTGGCTCGCTATCTCTGGATCCCATATCTGGAAGGGATCAGAGAAGATTTACGAGGATGTTGCCAGGTCTAGATGATCTCAGCCACAGGCTGAGGTTGAGGAGGCTGGAACTCCGTGGAGTGCAGGAGGATGAGGGGTGATCTTATAGAAGTGTATAAAATCATGAGAGGAACAGATCGGGTAGATGCACAGAGTTCTTGCCCAGAGTACAATCGAGGACCAGAGGACATAGGTTTAGGGTGCAGGGGAAAAGATTTAATAGGAATCTGAGGGTATCTTTTTCACACAAAGGGTGGTGGGTGTATGGAACAAAGTCCCGGGTTAGGCTAGGACAAGTTTGGAGGGATATGGACCAAACGCAGGCAGGTGGGACTAGTGTAGCTGGGACATGTTGGCTGGTGTGGACAAGTTGGGCTGAAGGTCCTGTTTCAACATTGTATCACTGTATGACTCTATCCATCCTGCAGTAGTCTCTGCAGATGTATTGGAATGGTCTTGTGGGCTACTTCCAGATTTGGTGTTTGTTTTGCTCGTGTGTCAGACTCGCTGTTGGCTTCTGTCGTCGTCCAGCATGTTGACAGAACAGGTCGGCCGATTGGTCACAGAGTGCATCGTGTCGTCATTTCCGGGGATCGCCACGAGGAGGCTTCTGTCATGATCCCCACATTTGGAGTAAAATCCTACGTGGTTGTGAACACTTCCATCCGTTTTACATGAGAACTCAAATGCTCATTCACTTTATAACAGTGGTTCAGACATAACTGGATGTACTGACATCTTGCACTATTCATGCTTTAACAGTTACAAGACTTAGTTCAATAATCAACTGTCAACAACTCTTTGTATCGTCCCAATGCCTGAAAGTGAATCCCATTTGCACAATGAAGTTACTGTGGCTAATCATGAGTTTTGAGCTTTACCTACAACCCTGAATATGTGGTAGCTTGATTGATTCAATTACATTATTATTTCAGATAACTTCAATTCTTAATACAGTATACTGTACACTCTTAATATATATGTCTCCAATGATATCTGTTCCATACGTCAAGAGTGTTTAATTGTCAGATTTACTGACGATGGCACAATGACATTCTTACTTGCAGCAACTATCTGTACATGCCATGCACACAGATGATATACGTATATTTGACAATATTCAATAAATCAATAATCTTAATACTAATGCAAAAACCAAAGTCCTTAGTGCAACCAAAGGCAGTTCATTGAAGTTCATGATGGCGGTCAGAGGTTAATGTTATATAAGGAACTTACATGGTGAATGTAAATGGAAATGGAAAACATGGATATTACTAAAAATGGTTTTATTTTTTTCCATGTTCTTTTCAAAGTAATATAATAAAATTATACGCAATATAATACATGATCAATTACTTCAGAGAGTGCCTTTTTCACACAAAGGGTGGTGAGCGTATGGAACAAGCTGCCAGAGGAGGTCATTGAAGCAGGGACTATCCCAACATTTAAGAAACAGTTAGAAACAGTACATGGATAGGACAGGTTTGGAGAGATACGGACCAAACGTGAGCAGGTGGGACTAGTGTAGTTGGGACATGTTGGCTGGTGTGGGCCGAAGGGCCTGTTTCCACACTGTATCACTCTATGACTCTATGACTCTATGACTCTATGAGAGTGAGCTCACGCTACATATTCTGCAGTATTCAAGGAGCTGGATGGGTGTTGATCAAGTGGGACTGGGCAGCACCTTTGAAAATGCTAGAAATACTCAGCAAATCGGGAAGCATCTGTGCAGTGAAAACAGCATTCAGAATTAACGTTTCAGTTAATGGAAGGGAGGTTGGTTTGCGTGGTGGTCTGGGCTACGTCCACAACTCTCTGTTAGATGACATCAAAAGCAGAGCATCCTGAGAGCACAACACTGTTTAGCAAATTCAGGGATTTGGAGTTGCAAGGAACTGCAGATGCTGTCTTACCAAAAAAAAGACACAGAGTGCTGGAGTAACTCAGTGAGTCAGGCAGCTGGAGAACGCCAACCGTCCCGTGGAGCTGGAGAACGCTACCCGACCCGTGGAGCTGGAGAACGCTACCCGACCCGTGGAGCTCACCTGACCCTCGCAGCTGGAGAACACCACCCGACCCGTGGAGCTGGAGAACACCGCGGAGCTGGAGACCGCCACCCGACCCGCTGGGCTGGAGAACGCCAGGTAAGCCCTGGGGCTGGAGACCATCAGCAGAGCCGCGGGGCTGAAGAACGCCTGCGGAGTCACGGAGACGCAGACGCGGAGCAACGAAGCGGCAGAACACCAGCGCGCACCAAGCCAGCTCGGCCGACCAGAAGCACCAACAGACGGCGACGCGTACGAAAACACCGCCGGGGACGCAGAGGTGGGTTAAAGGCCAGGTTAGAGCTAGCCCCACACAGGGTAGCGATTCCTAGCCTTTTTCTCGCCAACGTGCGCTCACTGGCAAACAAAATGGACGAACTCCGGCTAAGGATCACCTCCCACAGCTGGATCAAGGACTGCAACATCCTGATCTTCACGGAAACTTGGCTCAACACTGACGTTCCTGACAGCGCCATCCAGCTATCGGGGCGTCATTTACTCCGAGCGGACAGGACATCAGACTCCGGCAAGACCAGAGGTGGGGGTCTGTGCATTTATGTAAATAAAGCATGGTGCACGGACTCCACCATCATCGAGAGTCACTGCTCAGCTAACCTTGAGTTCCTCTTGGTTAGATGCAGACCGTTCTATCTGCCCAGAGAGTTCACCTCCACTGTTGTGACTGCAGCCTATATCCCTCCTGATGCTAATGCCAAGCTTGCAATGAAAGAGCTGCATACTGCCATTAGCAATCAACAGACGCACAACCCCGAGGCAGCCTTCATTGTTGCGGGTGACTTCAATCACTCTAACCTGAAGACTGTACTCCCCAAATTCCACCAACATGTCTCCTTCCCCACTAGAGTAGACAAGACACTGGACAAAGTCTACACCAACATGGCTGAAGCTTACAAAGCCATCCCCCTCCCCCACCTTGGTCAGTCTGATCACGTCTCATTGTTCCTGCTCCCTAAGTACTCCCCACTCATCAGACGGGTTAAACCAACTGTGAGGACAGTTAAAGTCTGGTCAGAGGAAGCGGACTTCACACTTCAGCAGTGTTTTGGAAACACTGACTGGAAGGCGTTTGCAGCCCAGGCCACCCTTGACTCCCACACGGACATTGATTCCTACACATCCTCTGTTCTGGACTTTATAAACTCCACCATCAATAGTGTCACCTCCCTCAAACAGGTGACCATATTCCCGAATCAGAAGCCATGGATGAACAGCGAGGTCAGGCTACTGCTGAAAGCACGGGACACCGCTTTCAGGTCAGGCGATGCTCGAGCCTACAGTTCAGCCAGGGCTAACCTGAAGAGGGGCATCAAGAAGGCCAAGCACTGCCATAAGCTCAGGATTGAGGAGCACTTCAACAACAACTCCGACCCCCGACGCATGTGGCAAGGCATCCAGGCCATCACGGACTACAGACCCTCCAACACCACCCCCACATCCAGCGACGCCTCCTTCCTTGAGGAGCTTAACCACTTCTATGGCCGCTTCGACAGGGACAATCTAGAGACAGCCATCAAGGCTGTGCTACCTGCCGATCACCAACCCCTCACACTCACCCCCTACGACGTATTCGTGGCACTGAGTAGGACTAATGCACGTAAAGCTGCTGGCCCTGACGGCATCCCCGGGCGCGTGCTCAGGGCCTGTGCTGCGCAGCTGACAGACGTCTGGACTGACATCTTCAACCTGTCACTTGCCCAAGCAGTTGTCCCCACGTGCCTTAAATCCACCTCCATCGTGCCAGTGCCAAAACACTCCACTGCGGCAAGCCTCAACGACTTCCGCCCAGTTGCACTTACCCCCATCATCACCAAGTGCTTCGAGAGGCTGGTCCTGGCACACCTCAAAAGCTGCCTACCCCCCACACTGGATCCCTATCAGTTTGCCTACCGCAAGAACAGGAGTACGGAGGATGCCATCTCAACGGCACTTCACTCCGCCCTCTCCCACCTCGACAACAGAGACACTTACGTAAGAATGCTGTTCATCGATTACAGCTCAGCATTCAACACCATTATACCATCAAAACTGATCACCAAACTCGGTAACCTGGGCATCGACCCCTCCCTCTGCAACTGGATACTGGACTTTCTAACCACCAGACCCCAGTCTGTTAGGTTAGACAAGCACACCTCTTCAACCCTCACCCTGAACACCGGCGTTCCACAGGGCTGTGTGCTGAGCCCCCTCCTCTACTCCCTCTTCACCTATGACTGCACACCTGTACATGGTACTAACACCATCATCAAGTATGCAGATGATACAACGGTGATTGGCCTCATCAGCAACAACGATGAGTCGGCCTACAGGGAGGAGGTCCAGCACTTAGCAGCATGGTGCGCTGACAACAACCTGGCCCTTAACTCCAAGAAGACCAAGGAGCTCATTCTAGACTTCAGGAAGTCCAGGGGCGGCACGCACACCCCCATCCACATTAACGGGACGGAGGTGGAACGTGTTTCTAGCTTCAGGTTCCTGGGAGTCAACATCTCCGATGACCTCTCTTGGACCCACAATACCTCAACTCTGATCAAGAAGGCTCACCAGCGTCTCTTCTTCCTGAGGAGACTGAAGAAGGTCCATCTGTCTCCTCAGATCCTGGTGAACTTCTACCGCTGCACCATCGAGAGCATCCTTACCAACTGCATCACAGTATGGTATGGCAACTGCTCTGTCTCCGACCGGAAGGCATTGCAGAGGGTGGTGAAAATTGCCCAACGCATCACCGGTTCCTCGCTCCCCTCCATTGAGTCTGTCCAAAGCAAGCGTTATCTGCGGAGGGCGCTCAGCATCGCCAAGGACTGCTCTCACCCCAACCATGGACTGTTTACCCTCCTACCATCCGGGAGGCGCTACAGGTCTCTCCGTTGCCGAACCAGCAGGTCCAGGAACAGCTTCTTCCCGGCGGCTGTCACTCTACTCAACAACGTACCTCGGTGACTGCCAATCACCCCCCCACCCCCCGGACACTTATTATCACTTATTATTATTTATTTAAATCATTTGCTATGTCGCTCTTCCAGGGAGATGCTAAATGCATTTCGTTGTCTCTGTACTGTACACTGACAATGACAATTAAAATTGAATCTGAATCTGAATCTGATCCCTGGAGGATACGGATTTTTCTGGTTGGGATGTTTTCAGACCGATTGTGGTGGGGGAGAGAAGCTGCAAAAGAGATGTGGACAGGACAAAGCCTGGTGCGTGTGAAGAAGGATCCTAACATTAAAAAACGTAACCTTTCCATGTTCTCCAGAGATGCTGCCTGAGCCGTTGAGCACTTTGGTTCAAAGGTTCTTTATTTGTCACATTCTTTGTGTCATTTTATTCCGGAGAATTTGAATTGGACATTGCATGCATGGAAATTCAGGAATGTTCTTTCATTTAAGCAAATAAAAGTTTGGAACTACTGCCATTTACCATGAAATCCCAGACCAAAAGTGGCACCTTTTTGCAGAGGAAATATGTCAGATGAAAGGTAGGCACTTTACAGCTCTGGAAACATTTTTGGTGGTTTTTTTGACATGATAATTTTGGGAACATTTTAGTCTTCTTATCAAAATATACCCAAACAAAAATGATATTTCTTTGTCGAATCCAGGCTTGAATGTTCCAGGTAGAAAACCACCCAATGCAGATTTTCATCTTCAGTTTGCATAAAAAATGCAAAACCATCAATAAAATGATCTGCAATTCTATGGATGATTCATTAGCATTGAAAGAAACTGAGTTCAGTGTCAACCAAGGGTCAAATTCTAATTAGCACCGAAAGTCAATTGCAATTAACTTAACAATTTTCTGGGAATGTAACCTGCATAGCATTACCCCCGAAGCTATTTTTAATGTTAGCTGATTATTACCCAGGAAAGAGCTTGAAACAATTTATTTAGATTTTGACTTACTTGAAAATTGTTGCAATATTTCATATGTAATTCTTTGCAATTCCAGTATGTTTAATAATGAGTTTCAATGATGTTTAAGAAGCAATAGAAACATTACACAATTTGAGAGTTTTTATGATACTATAATTGCTTAATTATATCTTTGATGCATTTTGTTTTATGTAAAAAAATATTTTACTAAGTTCCTTGCAATAATGCTAAACTATTCTGCATTGTTTATGATATGATAAATTACTCAATGGGATTTTATTGGCAACTCTACTAACATGACTTCAAAATTTCTTCTGATTCTTTTCTTGATAAAGCTTGCAAAATATACTAATATTAGTGCAATCAAATAATCAATTCAGCATTAATAAAAGATGAAAATATTTTGTTTTGCTTTTGTAGTCAAAGTTAAGATGAGGGTGATAAGATACATGATCTACATAATGTATTTGGACAAATGTTCGGAATAATAGAATCAATCAGCAAAGGGAGGTATACTGTTTTAGAGCCATTTAAAGCCATAACATTCAGCATGCTTTGTCTAGCCTTATTTTTCATACCAAGTGCATCATCTGATAGTTATTTGCCTTGCATTTCAAATGTCAAATGTCCACTAGCTCTGTAAATCTCTCCACGTTCTATTGAAATTTATTTATATCTTCATGCTTACAAGTTTCATGTCATCTGCACATTTCAAAATTGGGCTTTGAACTTCCAGTCATTTATCAAAAGGAGCAGTGGTTCTTGTAGTTAACCTTAAAGAATTTATTAGAGTCATAGAGTCATAGAGTGACACCGTGTGGAAACAGGCCCTTCGGCCCAACTTGCCCACACAGGCCAACATGTCCCAGCTACACTAGTCCCACCTGCCTGCACTTTGTCCATATCCCTCCAAACCTGTCCTATCCATGTAATTGTCTAACCGTTTCTTAAATGTTGGGATAGTCCCGGCCTCAACTACCTCATTGGCAGCTTGTGCCATACACCCACCACCTTTTGTGTGAAAAGGTTACCCCTCAGATTCCTATTAAATCTTTTCCCTTCACCTTGAACCTATGTCCTCTGGTCCTCGGTTCCCCAGGCAAGAGACTCTACCCGATCTATTCCTCTCATGATTTTGTATGCCTCTATAAGATCATCCCTCATCCTCCTGCGCTCCAAGGAATAGAGACGCAGTCTACTCAACCTCTCCCTATAGCTCACACCCTCTAGTCCTGGCAACATCCTCGCAAATCTTTGCTGAACCTTTTCATGCTTGACAACATCTTTCCTATAACATGGTGCCGAGAACTAAACACGATATTCTAAATGCGATCTCACCAATGTCTTACACAACTGCAACATGACCTCCCAACTTCTATACTCAATACTCTGACTGATGAAGGCCAATGAGCCAAAAGCCTTTTTTACCACCTTATCTACCTGCAACACAAACTTCAAGAAACCATGCACTTGAACTCCTAGATCCCTCTGCTCTACAACACTCTCCAGAGGCCTACCATTTACTGTGTAGGTCCTGCCCTTGCTAGACATCCCAAAATGCAACACACTTCTCTGTATTAAATTCCATCAACCATTCCTCAGCCCACCTGGCCAATCGATCCAGATCCTGCTGCAATCTTTCACAACCATCTTCACTATCTGCAAAACCACTAACTTTGGTTTCATCAGCAAACTTGCTACTCTTGCCCTGTATGTTCTCATCCAAATCATTGATGTCAATGACAAACAGTAACAGGCCCAGCACCTAACCCTGCGGCATACCACTAGTCACAGGCATTCATTCTGAGAAGCAACCTTCCACCATTACCCTCCGTTTCTTTCCATGGAGCCAATTTGCTATCCATTCAGCTATCGCTCCTTGAATCCCATGCGATCTAACCTTCCAGAGCAGCCTACCACGCGGAACCTTGTTAAATGCTTTACTGAAATCCATGTATACAACATCTACAGCTCTGCCGTCATAGACCTTTTTGGTCACGTCTTGAAAAGAGGTTAAACATTTGCCACCCTCCAGTCTTCCGGCACCTCTCCTGTATTTAAGGACGACACATAAATTAATATCAGGGCTCCAGCAATTTCCTCTCTGGTTTCCCACAATGTCCTCGGACATATCTGATCAGGTCCTGGAGATTTGGCTACCTTCATACACAATATTACCTTCAGTACTTTGACGGTAACACTGACTCCTCTCAAGACACTTCCATTGACTGCCCCTAGTTCATCCGTCTTACTGTCTTTTTCCTCGGTAAATACAGAGGAGAAATACTCATTGAGGACCTTGCCCATCTCCTGTGGCTCCACACGGAGGTGACCACTTTGATTTCTGAGAGGTCCCACTCTCTCTCCAGTTACTCTTTTCCCCCATGTATTTATAAAATCTTTTGTGATTGTCCTTAATGCTACCCCGCCAGAGCTATCTCCTGGCCCTTTTTTTGCCTTTCTGATCTCCTTTAACAGTTTACTCCTTAGTTCCCGAAACTCCTCCAGGGATGCACTTGATTCCAGCTGCCTATACCTGTCCCATGCATCCTTCTTGTTTTTCACTAATGCCTCAAATTTGCTCGTCAACCAAGCTTCCTTACGTTTGCCTTCTTTGCCCTTCACTCTAACGGGGATGAACATATCCTGAGCTTTTGTCATCACACTTTTGAAAACATCCCACTTGGCCGATGTTCCTTTCTCCTCAAATAACCTGCTCCAGTCAACTTGAGCAAGACCTTCTCTCATAGCCTCAAAGTTGGCCTTACCCCAGTTGAGCATTCTAACCATCCCTATCCATAACTATCTTAAATCTAATCAAACTGTGGTCAATAGTCCCAAAAGGCTCCTCCACACACACTTCATTAACTTGCTCTTCCCAATTTCCCAATACTAGATCCAGCGTTGCCCTCTCACGTGTGGGGGCCTCCACATACTTTGCACTCTTCCCTCTAGTTATGAAATAACCATTTACTATAAATCTCAGATTTATTCTCCAACCTACAGTTGCTTCTTTCAGCCCATTTGTTTTAGTTTTGCTAATAAAACGAACATGCAATATTTTATCAAACACCGTTTCAAAAGCCACATACACAAACTCAACAGGTTTAATTTCACATTAATCAAGCAACACAGAAATAATTTAACCCAAGCAAAATATTGTTGGCACACTTTTATTACTCCATGTTTGTCCAACTAGTTGCATGTTTTCTCTCAGTTTAACATTTAGAATTTATTTGCTTTTGCTCCACAGAACAGGTCACACACTAATGCCCATAATGAGCCAAATAAAAGCTTGCAAAATTGGACAGAAATACTTTGGAATCAATATTTGCGCCGATTCATGTTATAAAATTGGACCAATGCAATTTCCATTGGGCGCTGCAAACAAAGACTAAGCAGACTGAAGATGAAAATGTGCATTTTTTAGATTGTTGCCTGGTGGAACCTGGATACAATGTTGAAATGCACCACACTATGGTAAGCAGACTAAATGTTCCCAGCATGTCAAAAAACATCTCCATAGGACAGATGAAAATAGTGCAAGGGCCACAGTGGGGTAGGTTAGGAGATCAGGACTATGACCGGAATATTATCAGCAACTACAAGGCAGAAAACACTGGAATGTTCTGGTAAACAGCAGCAGTTCCAAACATTTATTTGTTTAATTGAAATACTTCTCTCCACCGTGGCCAATGATCTCCTGCATGAAAGAGTCAAGGATCAAAAGTTAAGAGTGTTTAATTGTCATATGTATCAAAACGGAACAATTAAATTCTTGCTTGCAGCAGCATAACAGATCTGTGTACACAGCATTCAATAGATTATTAAACAAACATAAAAATAAGTTCAATAAATATTAAAAAATCAATGTTCAATAGGTTTCAAGGTTTCAAGGTCAGTTTATTGTCACTATAGTCTAATGGTTGTTGGGAAGAAGCTGTTCCTGAAGCTGGATGGGTTTTCAGACTCTATATTATACCTTCTTTGTGATGGCAGGAGGGAAATGAGAGCGTGGCCACTTCATGAGGGTGTTTGATGATGCTGGTTGCCTTTTTGAGGCAGCAATTCCTCTAGATCCCTTTGATGATGGGGAGGTCAGTATCTGTGATGGACCAGGCAGTACCCACCACCTTTTGTAAACGTCTTCATTCCTGGGCGTTGGTGTTGCCGAATCGGGCTGTTATGTAACCAGTCAATATGCTGTATACAATACACCTGGCGGCCATAGGAGTGCGAGAGAGAATGGGAAGTGGGGATGTGGTTCTTTTCACTGTGTCTGGTTACCACTCCCCATCTTATGAATGGGTCCGAGTAAGTCCCACACTGTGCCTGGACCCAAACCCATATGCAGGGTGCAGCTGATCTTTTAGAAAGGAGATGAGTCAGAGGGTAGTTAATCTGTGGAACTCATTGCCATGGAGGGCTGGGGGGGGACCAAGTCAGTGGATATTTTTAAGGCAGAGTCAGACAAATTCTTGATTAGAACTGGTGTCAAAGGTTATGGGGAGAAGGCAGGAAAATGGGATTAGGAGGCAGAGATCAGCCATGATTGAATGGCGGAGTGGACTCGTTGGACTGAATGGCCTAATTCTACTCATAACTTGTGAACGTGATCAATGGGTGCACTTGATTTTAAAGCAGGTCATATTCACCTGCTTAACTCTCCATAATGCTAACTGTACATCATTGGAGGATGGAGGATACTCCCTGTAAGGCACCAATGTGACAATGACCCTTTCATTGCTGTCTCATTCCCCACTCCTTGTGTGCTTGGAAGTCTTTGTGAACTCCAGTTTCTACAGATAGCAGAATAATGTGAGTGCCATATGACCTATGACCACAGTGGCTGTTCATTGGGGGAATATCAGTTATGCTGAGTAGGAAGGAACTGCAGATGCTGGTTTAAACCAAAGATAGACATAAAATACTGGAGTAACTCAGCGGGCCTGGCAGTATCTCTGGAGAGAAGGAATGAGTGGTGTTTCGGGCCGAGACCCTTCTTCCGACTGAAATGCATAGATAAGGAAGTGTAAGGTGTGAAAATGGGACATAGGGAAAGCGGATCAAGGTAAATGTAGAATAGATCATTGTTAGCTGGGAGAAGATAACAACAGTAAAGCAAACAGAGATAAAATGTGGTCGGAGACAGTAAGACTGGAGAACTGGGAATGGGGATGGATAGAGAGAGAGGAAAAGCAAGGGTTACTTGAAGTTAGAGAAGTCAATGTTCATGCCGCTGGGGTGTAAGCTGCCCAAGCAAAATTTGAGGTGCTGTTCCTCCAATTTGCACTGGGCATCACTCGAACAATGGAGGAGGCCCAGGACAGAAAGGTCAGTGTAGGAATGGGAGGGGGAGTTAAAGTGTTTAGCAACCGGGAGATCAGGTATGCAAATTATGCGACCTCGTCGTCGCGTTTAGGCGCACGGGCATCGTATGGCCACTTGGGGCTGGTCCCACTGAGAAGCGCGGAGGGGTATGGAGTTATGCGCGATATTGCACGGTGCTCCGAAGTTTTGTAGCGAACAAAATCTTCGCGTGCCAACGGCCTGTCGCGTAACTGACAGCCAAAGTGAGACAGGCCCAAGACCCTGGCGCGACGCAATGTCTCACCTCCAACAGCAGCAGAAGCAGGCAAACAATCGCCGAACTCGGCCTGGGGCTCACGGCCATTGCGGTCCGGATCCGCCCCCACTTCTACTCCCAGAGCGGGGCCAGGAGAGGAGCTGTTCTGCTGGCGGGGAGGATTTGATGAACTTTTCGGAAGGATTTGTTTTGCGGGGAGAAACAAAAGCAGTCAGACTTTGCAGTTCAGAGCTTTGTCGATCTGCAGAGACTTTCTTTGTTTCAAAGCTTCCTCTAATTAGGGAGGATTTGTCCGTCTATCTGTAAAGTCGTAGGAGCGCCTGTGGTTGGCGGAAGGCCAAGTTACACTTGTACAAGTCGGAGCTGAGTCTGGAGCGGTGTTTGTGGACAGTAACATCGGAAAGCTCCCTCCTACACCGACTTGCCCGGTCCAGGTGTGCTGGGTAAGAACGGCAAAAGTGCCTTGGATTTTGTTGAATTCGGGGAGGCGACGGAGACCTGGGGAAGAAGCCTCTGGAAGCTCCATTTTTAACGACGGGAAGGATTGGCACGGACATTTCCTATCTTATCAGGAGGAGACTGCTTCTGTTGTTTGCCAAGAAAGCCTTCACAAGATTATTTAACTGCTGGAAAAGAGTGGAGGTGCAGCAACAGCAGAAAAACTGCTTGGATATAAAGTGCTGATACTTTGTGTGTTGTGCCACGCCCTAAAGATGGCGGCCCCTCAGAGTTATGCAGCTGTCGCACGGTCGGCAGTCTCGGAGACTGAGGGTCACGAGTTGATGGGGCGCACATGAGGTATAAAAATGTACATGCAGAGTAACCTGCCCTTCAAGGCGTTTCTAGATGCGCTGGGTGAGACTGTTGGCAAGAAAGCCATAGTCTCGGGCGCGGTGGTCAGTGGGAAGGTTGTTGTTCTACTAAAGACTGAACAGGCGGTGGCTCTGGTTCTGGAAAGGGGGGAACAGCAGGCGGGAATTTCGCGGCGGTGGACCCATGGGGGGGGGGTCCCGTTTTGCCGGTCATTCTGTCCAACGTTCCCACTTTTGTTCCGGATGCGCTCCTGATCCCACATGTAAGGAAGCCGGGGGAGGTGCGGTCAGGACTCACCAAACTGTTGTACAGGTTTGACGATCCTGAGATGCAACATATATATACGTTCAAGCGTTGCGTGTATATACAGTTGGCACAGGGGACGGACACGGAGGGGAGTTTTGAGGTGGAGGTGGATGATTTCTCATATCGCGTGTTCTGGAACGCGGGCCAAGTGCGTTGTCATGCTTGCAAAAAGGTGGGGCATTTTCGCAGGAATTGTCCCAGGACCAGGGCTGCCAGTTCCACCACGATGGCCCGGGAAAGCACTACTGGCCCATCTGGGGCTGCTGGTTTTACCACGGTGGCCCGTGAAGGCTTTACTCCCCTACCTCCAACCCCTATCCCCCCACCACCCCCATGTCCCGTACCTGTGGCGGTGGATGCCGGAGAAGTGCGTGGGGTGGATGGGAAGGTTTGGGAGCAACAGCGGGGGAAGAAAGTCAAGAAAAAGAAGAAACATCTCCAGGCGGGTCCCCTAGAAGATGATCACCTCCATGCGGGACCCCTGGCAGCAGATAATTTTGTGCTCGCCTCTGAGATAGATGGTAGTGCGGAGGTAGAGGCTTCTGCAATGGAGCTCACCGTACCACCGCATGCCAGTGGTTGGAAGAGGAGGAGGCATGGGTCATCCGATACAGAGAAGGGCCCTGAAGGTCAGGGGCAACCTGAAGGGGAGCCTTCCCCTCCTGTTGAGGTGGAGAACCCAGGGCACGCTTCCTCTGAGGGGGAGGATGCCTCTGTAGGTCAGGGACCACCTGAGAGTGGCGATATATTACTCTTGGGGGCTGTTCCCCCAGAGAACGCATCTGCTAGCTTAGTGGATGACCAGGGGCAGCCTGAAGGGGAGGACTTGGGTGAGGGGGTGGGTCCCCAACATGAGCTCCCTGTTGAGGCTGCAAGCCCAGTTGAGGGGTGTGATGCCCCACTGGTTGAGGGAGCAGGGGAGACTCCAGTAACATCGGCCCCTGAGGGCCACAGTGAGGTGATTCACCTGGTGGAGGGGGACGGGGACTCTCTGGGTGACGGTGCAGGGGCGGGTACCCTGGGTGAGGAGGAGGGTAAGATCGTTCCGGATCGTGTCCTTTGGTCGGACTCCAGACAGGCCCGCTTACAGCAAGGCCCGGAGACTTGGTCCGACTTCACTGTTCCCAATCCGGTTACAGAGGGCGGTGGGAGCGTGCAGGGACTGGCCAATTGTCAGATAGCTTGCCGCAGTCAGAGGCACTGGTACCTGCCCCTGTCACTGATCCTGGGGGTGGGATGGTGACAGAGGAGGGACTGTGTGATGTGGCTGTAATGCCCACCTCACAGGGAGGGGTGAGCGAGGCGGCTGAGAGTAGTAACCTTCCAGACTCGGGCTCGGACATTGAGTGCGAGGAGGAGGGGTACGCGGAGTCCATCGACAGTGAGTTGACGGACTGCTCCACCTGCGGCCCCGTGTCTCGACTTGTCGAAGTCTGGGAACTTCGGAAGTTCTTAAAGGACACTAGAGGGAGTAGGAACAAGGTGGATTTGGCTGTCGACCGCTGGTCGGATCTGAGTGTGCCCATGCAGTCCATTCATGCCATCCTTCAGAAGAAGGGGAATGAGGCGGGTCTAATAAGAAATGAGAGGCGCCAGTTCCAAGAGCTTTTTAAGGCCCTAAAGAGAGGGCAGAAGGTTAGGGGCGACTCCAATCCTTCACTGGGAGCGGGAAAAAGATCTAGTGTACTTTCAAAATGAAGCTCACTATAGCCAGCCTGAATATCAATAGGGGCAGGGGGTCTCTCCGTAGGTTTCACCATCTCTCAGTGCTCTGGGACGGGAGGTATGCGGTGAGCTTCCTGCAGGAAACACACACTGTGGCTAGTGATGAACCCACCTGGCTCCTGGAGTGGGAAGGGGGGGTCTACATGAGTCATCTCAGCTCCAATTCGAGTGGTGTGGCCTTCCTGTTGGCCCCGTATTTCCAGCCAGAGATCCTCAAAGTGCAGGACATTGTACCAGGCCGTTTGCTGTATCTGGCCGTGCGCTTGGATGGCGTGCCTTTGCACTTCATTAATGTGTACGCCCCCAAGATCGGCGCAATGCAGACGCGCTTAACAAGGGAAGTGACTACGTTGTTGAATACTATCGACCGTGGGGAGTGTGTTTTCCTTGGGGGAGAATTTAATTGTGCCCTCGAGGCAAGAGATCGCTCTGGCGTTCAGCGTGACTCGGGTGCGGTAAAGACTTTAAGGGAGTTGGTGGACTCTTTTGAGCTGGTAGATGCTTGGCGGAATTTCCATCCTGACTCTAACGCCTTCTCGTACAGGTTTGAGGGTGGTGGTTCCCGTATTGATCATTTATACGTGTCCAAGGCCTATGTCTCCTGTGTTTCGGCGGCCTCCATGCAGCCGGCACCATGCTCGGACCATTGCCTGGTGCGAGTGGATTTTATCCCGATGCGCACACAGGCTGGGTCCGCGTACTGGCATTTTAATAGCCAGCTGTTGGAGGATCGCCGATTCCAGGATTCATTCAGGCAGTTCTGGGCGAAGTGGAGAGAAGGGCAGGGGCGTTTTCTTTCCCTAAGGCAGTGGTGGGATGTGGGGAAGGCCTACGTCCGTCTGTTTTGCCAGGACTACGCGAGGGGGTCGACCAAGGGGCGGGACTCCGAGATCGGACGGCTTGAGAGAGAGTTGCTCGACTCGGAGGCACGTCTGGATCAGACTGGTGGGGCTTCGTGTGAGTGGGAGGAATACCAGGAGAAGAAGGGAGCACTGAGGGACTTGCAGCTTAGGAGGACCCGGGGTGAGTATGTGAGGTCGCGAGTCCAGATGTTGCACGATCTGGACCGCGCCTCCCCCTTTTTCATTTCTCTGGAGAAGGGGCGAGTAGCCCGCAGGCAGCTTGTTGAGTTGCTTGCGGATGATGGCTCCTCTGTCACAGATCCAGAGACCATTGGTGCCTCTGTTCGGTCTTTCTACAAGACTCTGTTCTCGGCTGGCACATCGAGTGGGGAGGCACAAGAGGTCTTGTGAGAGGGCTTACCCGCTGTGTGCAATGATGTGGCTGAACACCTGGATGATCCCCTAACTCTGGAGGAGTTGACTGGTGCCCTGCACCAGCTCAAGGGGGGCAAGTCTCCAGGGCTGGATGGGCTGACTGTGGAGTACCTTAGAGCCTTCTGGGATGTCCTGGGGGATGACTATATGAAGGTCCTGGGAGAGAGCCTGGCGACTGGGGAGATGCCCTACTCGTGGCGCAGGGCAGATGTCCTGCTGCCCAAGAAGGGCGGTCTCCGCCTTTTGAAGAACTGGCGCCCGGTCTCTCTCCTCAGCACGGACTATAAAGTTTTTGCACGGGCATTGGCGAATCGCCTGATCAGGTCCTGGAGATTTGGCTACCTTCATACACAATATTACCTTCAGTACTTTGACGGTAACACTGACTCCTCTCAAGACACTTCCATTGACTGCCCCAAGTTCATCCGTCTTACTGTCTTTTTCCTCGGTAAATACAGAGGAGAAATACTCATTGAGGACCTTGCCCATCTCCTGTGGCTCCACACGGAGGTGACCACTTTGATTTCTGAGAGGTCCCACTCTCTCTCCAGTTACTCTTTTCCCCCATGTATTTATAAAATCTTTTGTGATTGTCCTTAATGCTACCCCGCCAGAGCTATCTCCTGGCCCTTTTTTTGCCTTTCTGATCTCCTTTAACAGTTTACTCCTTAGTTCCCGAAACTCCTCCAGGGATGCACTTGATTCCAGCTGCCTATACCTGTCCCATGCATCCTTCTTGTTTTTCACCAATGCCTCAAATTTGCTCGTCAACCAAGCTTCCTTACGTTTGCCTTCTTTGCCCTTCACTCTAACGGGGACGAACATATCCTGAGCTTTTGTCATCACACTTTTGAAAACATCCCACTTGGCCGATGTTCCTTTCTCCTCAAATAACCTGCTCCAGTCAACTTGAGCAAGACCTTCTCTCATAGCCTCAAAGTTGGCCTTACCCCAGTTGAGCATTCTAACCATCCCTATCCATAACTATCTTAAATCTAATCAAACTGTGGCCAATAGTCCCAAAAGGCTCCTCCACACACACTTCATTAACTTGCTCTTCCCAATTTCCCAATACTAGATCCAGCGTTGCCCTCTCACGTGTGGGGGCCTCCACATACTTTGCACTCTTCCCTCTAGTTATGAAATAACCATTTACTATAAATCTCAGATTTATTCTGCAACCTACAGTTGCTTCTTTCAGCCCATTTGTTTTAGTTTTGCTAATAAAACAAACATGCAATATTTTATCAAACACCGTTTCAAAAGCCACATACACAAACTCAACAGGTTTAATTTCACATTAATCAAGCAACACAGAAATAATTTAACCCAAGCAAAATATTGTTGGCACACTTTTATTACTCCATGTTTGTCCAACTATTTGCATGTTTTCTCTCAGTTTAACATTTAGAATTTATTTGCTTTTGCTCCACAGAACAGGTCACACACTAATGCCCATAATGAGCCAAATAAAAGCTTGCAAAATTGGACAGAAATACTTTGGAATCAATATTTGCACCGATTCATGTTATAAAATTGGACCAATGCAATTTCCATTGGGCGCTGCAAACAAAGATTAAGCAGACTGAAGATGAAAATGTGCATTTTTTAGATTGTTGCCTGGTGGAACCTGGATACAATGTTGAAATGCACCACACTATGGTAAGCAGACTAAATGTTCCCAGCATGTCAAAAAACATCTCCATAGGACAGATGAAAATAGTGCAAGGGCCACAGTGGGGTAGGTTAGGAGATCAGGACTATGACCGGAATATTATCAGCAACTACAAGGCAGAAAACACTGGAATGTTCTGGTAAACAGCAGCAGTTCCAAACATTTATTTGTTTAATTGAAATACTTCTCTCCACCGTGGCCAATGATCTCCTGCATGAAAGAGTCAAGGATCAAAAGTTAAGAGTGTTTAATTGTCATATGTATCAAAACGGAACAATTAAATTCTTGCTTGCAGCAGCATAACAGATCTGTGTACACAGCATTCAATAGATTATTAAACAAACATAAAAATAAGTTCAATAAATATTAAAAAATCAATGTTCAATAGGTTTCAAGGTTTCAAGGTCAGTTTATTGTCACTATAGTCTAATGGTTGTTGGGAAGAAGCTGTTCCTGAAGCTGGATGGGTTTTCAGACTCTATATTATACCTTCTTTGTGATGGCAGGAGGGAAATGAGAGCGTGGCCACTTCATGAGGGTGTTTGATGATGCTGGTTGCCTTTTTGAGGCAGCAATTCCTCTAGATCCCTTTGATGATGGGGAGGTCAGTATCTGTGATGGACCAGGCAGTACCCACCACCTTTTGTAAACATCTTCATTCCTGGGCGTTGGTGTTGCCGAATCGGGCTGTTATGTAACCAGTCAATATGCTGTATACAATACACCTGGCGGCCATAGGAGTGCGAGAGAGAATGGGAAGTGGGGATGTGGTTCTTTTCACTGTGTCTGGTTACCACTCCCCATCTTATGAATGGGTCCGAGTAAGTCCCACACTGTGCCTGGACCCAAACCCATATGCAGGGTGCAGCTGATCTTTTAGAAAGGAGATGAGTCAGAGGGTAGTTAATCTGTGGAACTCATTGCCATGGAGGGCTGGGGGGGGACCAAGTCAGTGGATATTTTTAAGGCAGAGTCAGACAAATTCTTGATTAGAACTGGTGTCAAAGGTTATGGGGAGAAGGCAGGAAAATGGGATTAGGAGGCAGAGATCAGCCATGATTGAATGGCGGAGTGGACTCGTTGGACTGAATGGCCTAATTCTACTCATAACTTGTGAACGTGATCAATGGGTGCACTTGATTTTAAAGCAGGTCATATTCACCTGCTTAACTCTCCATAATGCTAACTGTACATCATTGGAGGATGGAGGATACTCCCTGTAAGGCACCAATGTGACAATGACCCTTTCATTGCTGTCTCATTCCCCACTCCTTGTGTGCTTGGAAGTCTTTGTGAACTCCAGTTTCTACAGATAGCAGAATAATGTGAGTGCCATATGACCTATGACCACAGTGGCTGTTCATTGGGGGAATATCAGTTATGCTGAGTAGGAAGGAACTGCAGATGCTGGTTTAAACCAAAGATAGACATAAAATACTGGAGTAACTCAGCGGGCCTGGCAGTATCTCTGGAGAGAAGGAATGAGTGGTGTTTCGGGCCGAGACCCTTCTTCTGACTGAAATGCATAGATAAGGAAGTGTAAGGTGTGAAAATGGGACATAGGGAAAGCGGATCAAGGTAAATGTAGAATAGATCATTGTTAGCTGGGAGAAGATAACAACAGTAAAGCAAACAGAGATAAAATGTGGTCGGAGACAGTAAGACTGGAGAACTGGGAATGGGGATGGATAGAGAGAGAGGAAAAGCAAGGGTTACTTGAAGTTAGAGAAGTCAATGTTCATGCCGCTGGGGTGTAAGCTGCCCAAGCAAAATTTGAGGTGCTGTTCCTCCAATTTGCACTGGGCATCACTCGAACAATGGAGGAGGCCCAGGACAGAAAGGTCAGTGTAGGAATGGGAGGGGGAGTTAAAGTGTTTAGCAACCGGGAGATCAGGTATGCAAATTATGCGACCTCGTCGTCGCGTTTAGGCGCACGGGCATCGTATGGCCACTTGGGGCTGGTCCCACTGAGAAGCGCGGAGGGGTATGGAGTTATGCGCGATATCGCACGGTGCTCCGAAGTTTTGTAGCGAACAAAATCTTCGCGTGCCAACGGCCTGTCGCGTAACTGACAGCCAAAGTGAGACAGGCCCAAGACCCTGGCGCGACGCAATGTCTCACCTCCAACAGCAGCAGAAGCAGGCAAACAATCGCCGAACTCGGCCTGGGGCTCATGGCCATTGCGGTCCGGATCCGCCCCCACTTCTACTCCCAGAGCGGGGCCAGGAGAGGAGCTGTTCTGCTGGCGGGGAGGATTTGATGAACTTTTCGGAAGGATTTGTTTTGCGGGGAGAAACAAAAGCAGTCAGACTTTGCAGTTCAGAGCTTTGTCGATCTGCAGAGACTTTCTTTGTTTCAAAGCTTCCTCTAATTAGGGAGGATTTGTCCGTCTATCTGTAAAGTCGTAGGAGCGCCTGTGGTTGGCGGAAGGCCAAGTTACACTTGTACAAGTCGGAGCTGAGTCTGGAGCGGTGTTTGTGGACAGTAACATCGGAAAGCTCCCTCCTACACCGACTTGCCCGGTCCAGGTGTGCTGGGTAAGAACGGCAAAAGTGCCTTGGATTTTGTTGAAGTCTCCGGCATGGGTGAGACTGTTGGCAAGAAAGCCATAGTCTCGGGCGCGGTGGTCAGTGGGAAGGTTGTTGTTCTACTAAAGACTGAACAGGCGGTGGCTCTGGTTCTGGAAAGGGGGGAACAGCAGGCGGGAATTTCGCGGCGGTGGACCCATGGGGGGGGGGGGGGTCCCGTTTTGCCGGTCATTCTGTCCAACGTTCCCAATTTTGTTCCGGATGCGCTCCTGATCCCACATGTAAGGAAGCCGGGGGAGGTGCGGTCAGGACTCACCAAACTGTTGTACAGGTTTGACGATCCTGAGATGCAACATATATATACGTTCAAGCGTTGCGTGTATATACAGTTGGCACAGGGGACGGACACGGAGGGGAGTTTTGAGGTGGAGGTGGATGATTTCTCATATCGCGTGTTCTGGAACGCGGGCCAAGTGCGTTGTCATGCTTGCAAAAAGGTGGGGCATTTTCGCAGGAATTGTCCCAGGACCAGGGCTGCCAGTTCCACCACGATGGCCCGGGAAAGCACTACTGGCCCATCTGGGGCTGCTGGTTTTACCACGGTGGCCCGTGAAGGCTTTACTCCCCTACCTCCAACCCCTATCCCCCCACCACCCCCATGTCCCGTACCTGTGGCGGTGGATGCCGGAGAAGTGCGTGGGGTGGATGGGAAGGTTTGGGAGCAACAGCGGGGGAAGAAAGTCAAGAAAAAGAAGAAACATCTCCAGGCGGGTCCCCTAGAAGATGATCACCTCCATGCGGGACCCCTGGCAGCAGATAATTTTGTGCTCGCCTCTGAGATAGATGGTAGTGCGGAGGTAGAGGCTTCTGCAATGGAGCTCACCGTACCACCGCATGCCAGTGGTTGGAAGAGGAGGAGGCATGGGTCATCCGATACAGAGAAGGGCCCTGAAGGTCAGGGGCAACCTGAAGGGGAGCCTTCCCCTCCTGTTGAGGTGGAGAACCCAGGGCACGCTTCCTCTGAGGGGGAGGATGCCTCTGTAGGTCAGGGACCACCTGAGAGTGGCGATATATTACTCTTGGGGGCTGTTCCCCCAGAGAACGCATCTGCTAGCTTAGTGGATGACCAGGGGCAGCCTGAAGGGGAGGACTTGGGTGAGGGGGTGGGTCCCCAACATGAGCTCCCTGTTGAGGCTGCAAGCCCAGTTGAGGGGTGTGATGCCCCACTGGTTGAGGGAGCAGGGGAGACTCCAGTAACATCGGCCCCTGAGGGCCACAGTGAGGTGATTCACCTGGTGGAGGGGGACGGGGACTCTCTGGGTGACGGTGCAGGGGCGGGTACCCTGGGTGAGGAGGAGGGTAAGATCGTTCCGGATCGTGTCCTTTGGTCGGACTCCAGACAGGCCCGCTTACAGCAAGGCCCGGAGACTTGGTCCGACTTCACTGTTCCCAATCCGGTTACAGAGGGCGGTGGGAGCGTGCAGGGACTGGCCAATTGTCAGATAGCTTGCCGCAGTCAGAGGCACTGGTACCTGCCCCTGTCACTGATCCTGGGGGTGGGATGGTGACAGAGGAGGGACTGTGTGATGTGGCTGTAATGCCCACCTCACAGGGAGGGGTGAGCGAGGCGGCTGAGAGTAGTAACCTTCCAGACTCGGGCTCGGACATTGAGTGCGAGGAGGAGGGGTACGCGGAGTCCATCGACAGTGAGTTGACGGACTGCTCCACCTGCGGCCCCGTGTCTCGACTTGTCGAAGTCTGGGAACTTCGGAAGTTCTTAAAGGACACTAGAGGGAGTAGGAACAAGGTGGATTTGGCTGTCGACCGCTGGTCGGATCTGAGTGTGCCCATGCAGTCCATTCATGCCATCCTTCAGAAGAAGGGGAATGAGGCGGGTCTAATAAGAAATGAGAGGCGCCAGTTCCAAGAGCTTTTTAAGGCCCTAAAGAGAGGGCAGAAGGTTAGGGGCGACTCCAATCCTTCACCGGGAGCGGGAAAAAGATCTAGTGTACTTTCAAAATGAAGCTCACTATAGCCAGCCTGAATATCAATAGGGGCAGGGGGTCTCTCCGTAGGTTTCACCATCTCTCAGTGCTCTGGGACGGGAGGTATGCGGTGAGCTTCCTGCAGGAAACACACACTGTGGCTAGTGATGAACCCACCTGGCTCCTGGAGTGGGAAGGGGGGGTCTACATGAGTCATCTCAGCTCCAATTCGAGTGGTGTGGCCTTCCTGTTGGCCCCGTATTTCCAGCCAGAGATCCTCAAAGTGCAGGACATTGTACCAGGCCGTTTGCTGTATCTGGCCGTGCGCTTGGATGGCGTGCCTTTGCACTTCATTAATGTGTACGCCCCCAAGATCGGCGCAATGCAGACGCGCTTAACAAGGGAAGTGACTACGTTGTTGAATACTATCGACCGTGGGGAGTGTGTTTTCCTTGGGGGAGAATTTAATTGTGCCCTCGAGGCAAGAGATCGCTCTGGCGTTCAGCGTGACTCGGGTGCGGTAAAGACTTTAAGGGAGTTGGTGGACTCTTTTGAGCTGGTAGATGCTTGGCGGAATTTCCATCCTGACTCTAACGCCTTCTCGTACAGGTTTGAGGGTGGTGGTTCCCGTATTGATCATTTATACGTGTCCAAGGCCTATGTCTCCTGTGTTTCGGCGGCCTCCATGCAGCCGGCACCATGCTCGGACCATTGCCTGGTGCGAGTGGATTTTATCCCGATGCGCACACAGGCTGGGTCCGCGTACTGGCATTTTAATAGCCAGCTGTTGGAGGATCGCCGATTCCAGGATTCATTCAGGCAGTTCTGGGCGAAGTGGAGAGAAAGGCAGGGGCGTTTTCTTTCCCTAAGGCAGTGGTGGGATGTGGGGAAGGCCTACGTCCGTCTGTTTTGCCAGGACTACGCGAGGGGGTCGACCAAGGGGCGGGACTCCGAGATCGGACGGCTTGAGAGAGAGTTGCTCGACTCGGAGGCACGTCTGGATCAGACTGGTGGGGCTTCGTGTGAGTGGGAGGAATACCAGGAGAAGAAGGGAGCACTGAGGGACTTGCAGCTTAGGAGGACCCGGGGTGAGTATGTGAGGTCGCGAGTCCAGATGTTGCACGATCTGGACCGCGCCTCCCCCTTTTTCATTTCTCTGGAGAAGGGGCGAGTAGCCCGCAGGCAGCTTGTTGAGTTGCTTGCGGATGATGGCTCCTCTGTCACAGATCCAGAGACCATTGGTGCCTCTGTTCGGTCTTTCTACAAGACTCTGTTCTCGGCTGGCACATCGAGTGGGGAGGCACAAGAGGTCTTGTGAGAGGGCTTACCCGCTGTGTGCAATGATGTGGCTGAACACCTGGATGATCCCCTAACTCTGGAGGAGTTGACTGGTGCCCTGCACCAGCTCAAGGGGGGCAAGTCTCCAGGGCTGGATGGGCTGACTGTGGAGTACCTTAGAGCCTTCTGGGATGTCCTGGGGGATGACTATATGAAGGTCCTGGGAGAGAGCCTGGCGACTGGGGAGATGCCCTACTCGTGGCGCAGGGCAGTTGTCCTGCTGCCCAAGAAGGGCGGTCTCCGCCTTTTGAAGAACTGGCGCCCGGTCTCTCTCCTCAGCACGGACTATAAAGTTTTTGCACGGGCATTGGCGAATCACCTGGGTCCCGTGCTGTCTCAGGTGATCCACCCTGACCAGTCGTACACAGTCCCAGGCCGGTCCATCCAAGACAATATTCATCTGGTCCGGGACCTGATCAATCTGACCCAGGGGGCTGGTCAGTCAGTCGCCTTTCTCTCCCTCGACCAGGAGAAGGCGTTCGACAGGGTGGAGCACGACTACCTTCTGGGGACTCTGCAGGCGTTCGGATTTGGACCACACTTTGTGGCCTGGGTCCGACTTTTATACACTGCTGCAGAATGCCTTGTTAAGGTCAACGGCTCTTTGTTGGCCCCCATTCCCTTTGGGAGGGGGGTTCATCAGGGATGTCCCATGTCAGGCCAGCTGTACTCCATCTGTGTTGAGCCTTTCCTGTGCCTTCTCCAGAGGCGGTTGGCAGGCCTGGCTTTACCGGGGCCGGGGATGGAGGTGGTCCTCTCGGCCTATGCCGATGATGTCATTCTGATGTTCACCGACCCTGTTGACCTGCGGAGGATGCGTGAGTGCCAGCAGGTTTTCTCGGCTGCTTCCTCCGCCAAGATCAACTGGGGGAAGTGTTCTGGTCTCTTGGTGGGTGGGTGGCAGGTGGACTCCCTGCCGGAGGAGATGGCAGGTTTTGCGTGGAGTACCACACACCTCCTCTATCTGGGGTTCTACCTGAGTCCCGCTGAGGGGGGGTGGCTGGCGAACTGGCAGGAGCTGGTCGCCCGGCTGGGACGTTGGTCCGGCCTACTTGGTGTGCTCTCTTACCGGGGCAGGGCTGTAGTTATAAACCAGCTGGTGGCCTCTCTGCTGTGGTACCGGATGGCCACTATGGTCCCGTCCGCTTATTTTATAACCATGTTACAGAGGAGATTGGTCAACTTCTTCTGGGGTGAGAGGAACCACTGGGTCTCTGCTGTGGTTCTGAGTCTCCCGATGGAGGAGGGCGGTCAGGCGCTGGTCTGTATTTGTACCCAGGTGGCGGCTCTCCAACTCAGGACCCTGCGGAGGTACATCTACTCGGACTACCCTCCTAAATGGCACGTGCTGGCGACGTACTTTTCCGCCAGGGGCGCTGCCTTCAGGAGGGCTCACGGCTCCCGGTAGCGGGCATGAGTCGACGCGATAGGCGGGATAGGCGGGAGTTGCCTGGCTTTTACCGTGACCTCCTGAAGGCCAGGAATTTGGTCACCTTCTGCCAGGGCCCTGCTCCTCAGGGGGAGGGGGGTGTCGTGGCTGTGACGGTGGATGTTGAGGAGAGGCGTGTGCATGGAGCGATTCCGGACGAGCTTGCCCCCGCTCAGTCGGAATTGTTCATAGGGCCCACGGCCCGGGTCCCTCCCCGAGAGCCGGCCCCATGCAACATGAGCCGCTTTTCCGAGATGCCCAGCGTGCCGTTCTGTGATGCGGAGAGGCGCGTACTGTACAGGCTGCTCTTGCACACTCTCCACTTCCTCGCCCTCGCCTTCCGTCCAGACACACCCTGGCGGTCCGTGTTACCACCTGACGAGGGGAGCGGTCCGCAGTGGAGGTCTCTCTACAAGGGAGTCCTCCCCCTTTACATCGGGGACCTGGGATGGAGAGTATTGCACAAAGCCGTGGCCTGTAATAGGTATTTGAGCCGGTTCACGGACTCTTCCCCTGCTTGTCATTTCTGCGGTGAGGAAGAGACCGTGTTCCACGTGTACATAGAGTGTGAGAGGTTGCAGCCACTGTTTGAGTATCTGAAAGGGCTGCTCCTCAAGTTTTGGCTACATTTTAGTCCAACGCTATTAATTTATGGGCACCCGGTACAGAGGGGGGAGGGTCGGGAGTGAGGAGGGGGTCTCCTTGTCAGTCTGCTCCTGGGCCTGGCCAAGATGGCCATTCGCGGGTCCAGGCAGCGGGCAGTCGATGGCCGCACAGCGGTCGGCTGCCTACCCCTTTTCCGGGGTTACATCCGTGCCCGCGTGTCCCTAGAAAGGGAACACGCGGTGTCCATGGGGACTGTGGAGGCCTTCTGTGCACGCTGGTCACCACAGGAGATTGAATATATTATAGATTAAAATGTTAATATTTTAATTTGATAATTTTGTTTAAGTGTTTTTTAAATTGTTTGAGCTTTCTACCTTCCCTTGTAAATTGTACATTTGTTTGAAAATCTAATAAAAAACATTTACGGGAAAAAATAAATAAATAAAAAAAAAATAAAGAGCGGGGCCAAGAAAATTGAAGATAGACACAAAATGCTGGAGTAACTCAGCGGGACCGGCAGCATCTCTGGAGAGAAGGAATGGATGACGTTTCGGGTCAAGACCCTTCTTTCAGACTGAAGTAGAGTCTCGACACGAAACGTCACCCATTGCTTCTCTCCAGAGATGCTGCCGGTCCCACTGAGTTACTCTTGCATTTTGTGTCCATCTTCAAATGACGTCACGCGCTCCAGACAGCTGTGTGGACGCATGAAGTCGCGCGCAACCTTCACGGGACCGGCGCGCCTCAACGCGACCACGAGGTCGCGTAATTAGCGTGCCAAGGACACGTAAGTGGGACAGTTATGCTTGCTGTTGCCTGGGTCAATATCCTGATGGATGTGAATTGACCCAAAGCTGATTACTAATGTGATTTAATGTGTGGAAAATTGCTTTTGTGTGTGTTATGATTTTAGAAATCCCCTTAGCCTTTGACAAAGACATTGACAAAAATCAATGTGCACAATACTAACTAAGCTAGCATATATTGCATTGGTGTTTACTGCTTCAGACATCCTCTCCTCCTCAACCCCTTTTTTTCTATTCCGCACTTCCTCATCGTTTTTTTTCAGCAGCAGCATTAGGCTATCCAGTCAGGGTTTCTCCCTTTGTACGGCACGATGTGTCAACACCTTGCTCATGGTTGGGAATGTGATGACAGGTATGAAAATGTGTGAATCATACACACTTCAAATAAGCAATCCTGCCATGAGACATATCTTCCTTACATAACCCACAGCTTTATCTAATTATGATGCATGAATGCAGCAGCTACTTCCCCCATTCTTTTTTCAAAGTGATTCTTATTTTTTGAAATATTTTATATTTCTGGGAGATTTGCAAATGTACATGTTTCTGTTGGAGAGTAGCACTCTTAAATGAGATGCAAATTAATGATGTCTTCCGTTTCTATTATATTTGCGCCTTCTAGATTACGTCATTAATATGGTGTCTTGGTTGCATTCAAGGTTCAGGATAAAGGTAGAGCTGCCACCTGACAGCTTCAGAGAGCCAGGATTGATCCTGACCTTGGGTACTGTCTTGTGAAGCTTGCACATTCTCGCTGTGACCTCGTAGGTTTTCTCCTCCTGCTCCGGTCTCCTTCCACATCGCAAAAGACCTGAATATTTGTAGGTTAATTGGTCTCTGTGAATTGCCCCTAGGGAGTGGATATGAAACTGGGATAAAGTAGGACTAGTGTGAATGGGTGATCGAAGGTCGGCGAGGACTTGGTCGGCCGAGGGTTTTTTTTCCATGCTGTATCTTTCAATCGGTCAGTATAAGCCAGTTTTACAGTAGGAGGCATAATCAGGCCAGTGAGTTTATCATGTCACAGAAGGTGAATAATCAGTGTAAATGAGAGGTTGATAGAAAGGTGTGGACTTGGTGAACTGAAAGGCCAGTTTCTACAATATTTTGTATTTCTCTAAGTAAAAGCAGTTTACTTTCTATTAAACTTTCCTATTGTGCAGATTTTGGACATTTGTACTTATCCGTATAAGCCAGGGTCATGAATCACTGTGTGTAAGTAAAAACTGCAGATACTGGTTTAAACCGGATAGACACAAAAAGCTGGAGTAACTCAGCGGGACAGGCAGCATTTCTAGAGAGGGGGAATGTGTGGTGTTTCAATACAATACAATACAATAATACTTTATTGGCCATACTTTATTAGTATGTTTTGCAGCATATGAGGAATTTCATTTGTCAAGTCAGTCACATAAAGAAAAAGCAACAGAATACACAAAATACATTTTAACATAAACATCCACCACAGTGGCTCCTCCACATTCCTCACTGTGATGGAAAAAAGTTAAATCTCTTCCCTTCTTTGGCCTCCCGTGGTCAGGGGCCTCGAGCCTGCCATTGACGGTGGCGATGTTCGGGCCCTCCACGTTGGGGCGATTACTCCTGCATCGGGGGGAATCTCAGCTCCCCCACGCCGAGCGATCGGACCCCGCTCAGGGCTTGTCAAACCTTCTGTGTCGTTGGAGCTCCTGACATCCACGGTCTCTCCCGAGACTGCTAGCTCTCGATGGTAAAGTCCCAGGCAAGGGATCGGCTCTGGTGATAAGTGGTCGAGACCCTTCTTCAGACTGGTTTACTTACTGAATTGTGCTAAACTAGCTGATCTCAATTGACTACACTTGCTTTGGTGTAGTTGCCTTTGCTTTGGTGGCCATGGGAGAGAGAAATATCAGGCAAGACTCCATGATGATGAGCCAAATGGAATGGATAGAGGATTGAACTTGGCTTCAGAGGCTGAGACCTGAAAAATTATATAAATTATGAGAGGCTTGGCTAGGATAAACAGAACCTTTTGTTTGCTGGGTACAAATGTCAAATATTAGAGGGCAGTGCTTTAAGATGAGAGGGGCAGGGCAAAGTTTAAAGGAAATATGTGGGGCAAGTTTTTATTTAGTGGTGGGTGTCTGTAACGTGCTGCCAGGGGTAGTGGTGGAGGGAAATAAGCTAGCGGCATTTAAGTGGTTTTTAGATAGACACATGGATATACAGAGAATGGAGGGGTATGGAACACTTGGATGGAGAGATTAGTTTAACTAGGCATTATGTTTGTCATGGACATTGTAGGCTGAAGTTCCTGTGTGGCATATTGTTTTATGTTCTATTTTCTATATCCTATGCTCTACATTGGTTATGATATTGTGCAGATCAAATTGCAATGCAGTTTGTACATGAAGCAAAGAAGCATACATTCACTGGTTGTCTGGAGCCACCTCCGAGTAAGAGATGTGATGTTTGAGACAGGAAGGAAAGAGAAAAGAAGAAAACCAGACTCAATTTAAAGAAGAGATTGAATCATGGTGGACATGGGGGAATTATCAAACAAAGTATACGAGGAGCAGCTGTGCACTAACCATTGTCACAACTGCAATTGCAAAATTTGCCTCACTTCCCACATTAGCAGTGGGATTACTCAACAGTCTGTAAATCAAAATGGCAATTTCAGCCAAATTCTTGAAGTCTGATGTTCTTAAACTCTGCTCCTCTTATCTTAAAGTTACTGTATGCCTTCTCGTATTTGGCATGTCCATCCCGGGGAAAAAGATTCCAACTGTCTAACCTATCTTTCCCTCTCATAATTTTACAAACTTCTATCTGGTATCCCCGCAACCTCTGGCTTTCCTGAGAAAATAATCCAAGTCAGTCCAACCTCTCTTTTTATTTTCCTGGTTTTAGTGCCAATGAGTTTGAGGTTGAGAAATGGGGCCAATCAGTGTCCTTTATACTTCACTGTAAAAGTAAAGACAAAAGAGAAACATTCAAATACATTATCACTTTCCCGTCATCAGTTTAGCTGGGAACATTTAGTTTTGCTCGAAAAGCAGATCAAAGTGCTTATTTCTTGGCTTGAATGACTCCAACAACAGATTGTTTTTTATTCTTTTAGCTCAGGCAAATTATTTTGCCTTCAGAAAGTCTATGGTTGCCAGATAAGAGTTGGCAGACGACACAGAAGCCTAGAAATTGCATCGCAGAGCAGCTGTTTCGAGGCTCCATGCAAACATCCAGGGCCACAAATTAATGGGCAAAGACTGAGTCCATATATCTGCCTGAATGTGCACCAATTGCCTGCATTGATTGGTGTAAGTACAAGGGGATGACTATGGCAGACATGGGTTCTATTAATGTAATAGCAAGGAACTGCAGATGCTGTTTTTTTTTTACCAAAGATAGACACAACATAGAAACATAGAAACATAGAAAATAGGTGCAGTAGGCCATTCGGCCCTTCGAGCCTGCACCGCCATTCAATATGATCATGGCTGATCATCCAACTCAGTATCCTGTACCTGCCTTCTCTCCATTCCCTCTGATCCCCTTAGCCACAAGGGACACATCTAACTCCCTCTTAAATATAGCCAATGAACTGGCCTCGACTACCCTCTGTGGCAGAGAGTTCCAGAGATTCACCACTCTCTGTATGAAAAAAGTTCTTCTCATCTCGGTTTTAAAGGATTTCCCCCTAATCCTTAAGCTGTGACCCCTTGTCCTGGACTTCCCCAACATCGGGAGCAATCTTCCTGCATCTAGCCTGTCCAATCCCTTAAGAATTTTATAAGTTTCTATAAGATCCCCTCTCAATCTCCTAAATTCTAGAGAGTACAAACCAAGTCTATCCAGTCTTTCTTCATAAGACAGTCCTGACATCCCAGGAATCAGTCTGGTGAACCTTCTCTGCACTCCCTATATGGCAATAATGTCTTTCCTCAGATTTGGAAACCAAAACTGTACGCAATACTCCAGGTGTGGTCTCACCAAGACCCTGTACAACTGCAGTAGAACGTCCCTGCTCCTATACTCAAATCCTTTTGCTATGAAAGCTAACATACCATTCGCTTTCTTCACTGCCTGCTGCAACTGCATGCCTACTTTCAATGACTGGTGTACCATGACACCCAGGTCTCGCTGCATCTCCCCTTTTCCTAGTCGGCCACCATTTAGATAATAGTCTGCTTTCCCATTTTTGCCACCAAAATGAATAACCTCACATTTATCCACATTATACTGCAACTGCCAAACATTTGCCCACTCACCCAACCTATCCAAGTCACCTTGCAGTCTCCTAGCATCCTCCTCACAGCTAACACTGCCCCCCAGCTTAGTGTCATCCGCAAACTTGGAGATATTGCCTTCAATTCCCTCATCCAGATCATTAATATATATTGTAAATAGCTGGGGTCCCAGCACTGAGCCTTGCGGTACCCCACTAGTCACTGCCTGCCATTGTGAAAAGGACCCGTTTACTCCTACCCTTTGCTTCCTGTTTGCCAGCTAGTTCTCTATCCACATCAATACTGAACCCCCAATGCCGTGTGCTTTAGGTTTGTATACTAATCTCTTATGTGGGACCTTGTCGAAAGCCTTCTGGAAGTCCAGATACACCACATCCACTGGTTCTCCCCTATCCACGCTACTAGTTACATCCTCGAAAAATTCTATAAGATTCGTCAGACATGATTTACCTTTTGTAAATCCAATGATTTCACCACTTTCCAAATGTGCTGCTATCCCATCTTTAATAACTGACTCTAGTTGTTTCCCCACTACCGATGTTAGACTAACTGGTCTGTAATTCCCCGTTTTCTCTCTCCCTCCCTTCTTAAAAAGTGGGGTTACGTTTGCTACCCGCCAATCCTCAGGAACTACTCCAGAATCTAAAGAGTTTTGAAAGATTATTACTAATGCATCCACTATTTCTGGAGCTACTTCCTTAAGTACTCTGGGATGCAGCCTATCTGGCCCTGGGGATTTATCGGCCTTTAATCCATTCAATTTACCCAACACCACTTCCCGGCTAACCTGGATTTCACTCAATTCCTCAAACTCCTTTGACCCGCGGTCCCCTGCTATTTCCGGCAGATTATTTATGTCTTCCTTAGTGACGACGGAACCAAAGTAGTTATTCAATTGGTCCACCATATCCTTGTTCCCCATGATCAACTCACCTGTTTCTGACTGCAAGGGACCTACATTTGTTTTAACTAATCTCTTTCTTTTCACATATCTATAAAAACTTTTGCAGTCAGTTTTTATGTTCCCTGCCAGTTTTCTTTTATAATCTATTTTTCCTTTCCCAATTAAGCCCTTTGTCCTCCTCTGCTGATCTCTGAATTTCTCCCAGTCCTCCGGTATGCTGCTTTTTCTGGCTAATTTGTACGCATCATCCTTCGCGCTTGATACTATCCCTGATTTCCCTTGTTATCCACGGATGTACTACCTTCCCTAATTTATTCTTTTGCCAAACTGGGATGAACAATTTTTGTAGTTCATCCATGCAGTCTTTAAATGTCATCCATTGCATATCCACCGTCAACCCTTTTAGAATTAATTGCCAGTCAATCTTGGCCAATTCACGTCTCATACCCTCAAAGTTACCTTTCTTTAAGTTCAGAACCATTGTTTCTGAATTAACAATGTCACTCTCCATCCTAATGAAGAACTCAACCATATTATGGTCACTCTTGCCCAAGGGGGCACGTACAACAAGACTGCTAACTACCCCTTCCTCATCTAAATAGCCTGCTCTCTCGTTGGTTCCTCTACACGTTGATTTAGATAACTATTCCGCATACATTCCAAGAAATCCTCTTCCTCAGCACCCCTGCCAATTTGATTCACCCAATCTATATGTAGATTGAAGTCACCCATTATAACGGTTTTGCCTTTGTCGCACGCATTTCTAATTTCCTGTTTGATACCATCTCCAACTTCACTACTACTGTTAGGTGGCCTGTACACAACACCCACCAGCGTTTTCTGCCCCTTAGTGTTTCGCAGCTCTACCCATACCGATTCCACATCCTCCAAACTAATGTCCTTCCTTTCCATTGCATTAATCTCCTCTCTAATCAGCAACGCTACCCCACCTCCTTTTCCTTTCTCTCTATCCCTTCTGAATATTGAATATCCCTGGATGTTCAGCTCCCAGCCTTGGTCACCCTGGAGCCATGTCTCCGTGATCCCAACTATATCATAGTCATTAATAGTTATCTGCACATTCAACTCATCCACCTTATTACAAATGCTCCTTGCATTGAGACACAAAGCCTTCAGGCTTGTTTTTACAACACTCTTACCCCCTTATACAATTATGTTGAAAAGTGGCCCTTTTTGATTTTTGCCCTGGTTTTGTCTGCCTGCCACTTTTACTTTTCACCTTGCTACCTATTGCTTCTACCCTCATTTTACACCCCTCTGTCTCTACGCTCACACATTTAAGAAACCCTTTCCCTTTAACTCCATCCTCCACCCCACCCCCCTTATTCAGTTTAAAACCACCCGTGTAGCAGTGGCAAACCTGCCTGCCAGAATGCTGGTCCCACACCTGTTAAGATGCAATCCGTCCCTTTTGTACAGTTCCCCCTTACCCCAAAACAGATCCCAGTGATCTAAGAATCCAAATCCCTGCCCCGTGCACCAGTTCCTCAGCCACACGTTCAGGTCCCGTATCTCCCTGTTCCTGCTCTCGCCAGCACGAGGAACTGGAAGCAAACCGGAGATAACAACCCTGGAGGTCCTGCTTTTCAGCATTTTTCCGAGCTCTCTAAAGTCACGCTGCAGAATATTCATCCCCTTCTTTCCGACATCGTTTGTGCCGACATGCACTACCACTTCCGGATGTTCATCTTCGCCCTTGAGGATTTTCTGCACTCTGTCCGTGACATCCTGGATCCTGGCACCAGGAAGGCAGCACACCATCCTCGCATCCCGTCTGTTGCCGCAGAAACCCCTGTCCGTACCTCTCACAATGGAGTCTCCCACTACAATGGCGTTGCCTGCCTTAGGCCTTTTTGGTTTTGGCTCAACAGCCCTATTCGCATCACAAGCCAGTCCGCCGCCCAGTGTAAACACCTCTTCTGTCCCGACAGCTTCTAAGTGGGTGAACCTGTTCACACGAGGTACAACACCCGGGGAAGTTGGCATTCCATGCTTCCCTCCTGTTCTCACTGTCTCCCACCTTCTCTCTTCCAGTATCTTAGGTGTAACATGCTGGAGAAACTAGGCGGATCAGGCAGCATCCCTGGAGAACACGGATAAGTGACATTTCATATCATGATGACTGAAGAAGGGTTCAAACCCGAAACATCGGCAATGCATGTTCTCCAGGGATGCTCCCTAACCAACTGAGTTACTCTAACATTATGTGTCTGTTATTGGGTCAAATTACATAGGGTGTCTTATACCGGCACTGAGTTTATTTTCCAAGACTAATTTGCCCTGAGATGCCCAATACTAGACTAGGCTGTAGTCATGGGAACCTGTCTGCATATGATTTAAAACAAAGATAAATAACTTGCATAAATATGGTTTAGAATGAACCGTAGATGCTGGAAAAATCAAAGCTAGACAAAAATGCTGGAGAAACTCAGCGGGAGAGGCAGCATCTATGGAGCGAAGGAATAGGTGTCGTTTCGGGTCGGGGCCCTTCTTCAGACTGGTGGGGGTGGGGGGGGGGGGGGGGGAAGAAGAAAGGAATTGGCGGAGACAGTGGGCAGTGGAGAGCTGGGAATGAGAGGGGAAGGAGGGAGATAACAAGGACCACCTGAAATTGGAAAAGTCAATGTTCATACCGCTGGGGTGTAAACTACCCAAGCGAAATATGAGGTGCTACTGGGGCCCAGCTATGCCTGCCTCTTTGTAGGGTATGTCAAACAATCTTTGTTCGAGGCGTACCGTGGCCCTATCTCCGAACTCTACCTCCGCTACATTGACGACTGCATTGGTGCTACCACCTGCACCCACACACAACTCACTGACATCATCAATTTCACCACTAACTTCCATCCGGCACTCAAATTCACCTGGATCCTTTCCGCATCTCCCTACCGTTTCTTGACCTCACTATCTCCATCGCAGGTATCAGACTACTGACCGACATCTATTACAGTATAAACCCACTGACTCCCATGGATATCTGGACTACACTTCTTCCCACCCTGCTTCCTGTAAGGACTCCATCCCCTACTCCCAATTCCTCCATCTGCGCCGCATCTGCACCCAGGAAGATGTGTTCCACACCCGGTCATCAGAGATGTCTTCATTCTTTAGGGAATGGGGGTTCCCCTCTTCGACTATCGATGAGGCTCCCAACAGGGTCTCTTCTATATCCGGTCTCACTCCCCATACTCCCACTTAACAAGGTCAGAGTCCCCCTTGTCCTCACCTTCCACCCTACCAGCCGTCACATACAACAGATAATCCACCCAACGGGATCCCACCACTGGCCACATCTTCCCATCTCCTCCCCTTTCTGTTTTCCACAGAGACCACTCCCTCCGTAACTCCCTGGTCAATTTGTCCCTTCCCACCCAAACCACCCCCTCCCCTGGCACTTTCCCTTGCAACCGCAGGAAATGCTACAGTTGTTGCTTTACCTCCCCGCTCAACTCCATCCAAGGACTCAAGCAGATTTTCCAGGTGAGGCAGAGGTTCACCTGCACCTCCTCCAATCTCACCTATTGCATCCGCTGCTCTACATTGGTGAGACCAAGCGCAGGCTGGGTGATCGCTTCACCCAACACCTCTGTCCTGTTTAGTCTGGCACATTTGTTTGAATGGGGTTGCTGACCATCCTTACAAAAATGAAGGTAAATAATATCATTTTACATTTAACTTTATTCTAAATTAAAGATTTAACTAATCTGCAAAAGTTGAATGTTGAGCAATTACTAAATGTTTTATTTATTTAACTATATTTATCAATGATCATGTCAATGATAAGTCCTTATTTATCAGGAGAAACTTTAGTTTGATTGTATTCTCCAGACAATTCATTATCCTGAGATGCTTACCCTTCAAAGATTGTGCCAAATTATTAAATATTTTCACCATTTTCATGATAATTTCAAACTTCCAGCCTCAGCAATATTTCGATTTTTATACTTTTCCTAATCACTACTGCCATTCCATTTTCTACTGTCTCTATTTATTTTGAACATCTTTTAACTGTGAAAACTCCTGCCTAACACCGAGCTTGGGACTTGTAGCTGAACAACTTTTCACTCCATATCGAGTGCATTCATGCACTTGGACTGCAAGCCTCTCTTTATCTTTGTTGCAGCCTCACTGATAATTGAACGGCTTGATCGGCAAGACAGAGTGTGCATGTTAATAAATGCTGTGCATTGGTCTGGTGACTGGAAAATGATAACTGACTGATGAGGGCAGCACTTCATTCTCAGAGATGATGCCTCGCATTGATGGTTCAATGGTTCTTTATTGTCACGTATGCACTGAACAGTGAAATTCTTTTCCCCGTCGCCATATTTTGGCACTATTTACAAAAGAAAGAGAAAAAGTCCAAAGTCCACATGCTGGATGTACTGCAAGTGCAATTGTCCTAAGAACGAGCGACAGCAGTCATTTCGAAGGGTGTGTAGACCAATGACTTAGCTTAATTATATTATTTAATACATTTATGATGTCGAACATCATGTTAGAGATTACACAAAGTGCTGGTGTAACCCAGTGGGTCAGGCAGCATCTCTGGAGGACATGAATAGGTGATGCTTTGGTTTGGGACCCTTCTTCACCTATTCATACCCTCGAGAGATGTTGCCTGATCTGTTGAGATAAGCCAGCACTTTACGTCTTTTGTTTTGTAAATCAGCATCTGCAGTCCCATGTGTCTTCATGTAGAATGAAGAAACTTCAGATGCTGGTTTACAAAACAAAGGACACAAAGTGTTGGAGTAGCTCAGCGGATCAGACAGCATGTCAGCAGATGCTACCCGACCCGCTGAGTTACTCCAGCACTTTGTTTCCTTTCTTGTGTCTTCATGTTGGAAATGATGGTTTTCATTCTTCACTCCATCCAATGTTATTTTTTAAAAATTTTTTTTTTTTTAATTTGTTTATTTTATTAGAAGTTAATACAGTACAAAACAGTACAGTGGAACCTAATTTTAGGTGCCAACTATGTCATACCGTAATCCATTCTATGTACAACCTCTAGTTTTATGTTATGAGAAGGAAGTAAGCAAGACAAGAAAAAGAAAACAATAGAAAGGGGAAAAAGTGGAAAAATAGATGGTAGAGAGTAGAAAAACGTGAAGTGTGTATATAAAAAAAAAAAAAAAGATAAAAAAGAAAAGGTGGAAAATAGAAATAGAAGAGAAGGCCCCTTAAAAGAGAATTTTTCAAATCTGTATTCGGATATGTAGATCTATCCAGGTCATGAACTGAAATCAGCAATCCTTATGGTACCGCTGCATCACATGATTCCAAAAAGTCGATGAAAGGAGACCAACTCCTTAAGAATTGGTCATATTTATCTATTAGTCGGAGTCTCATTTCTTCAAGGCGTGCTATGTCCATCATATTCCTAATCCACATTTTAACAGTTGGTATGGTTGTATTTTTCCAAAATTTAAGTATCAATTTCTTTCCAATTATTAACCCATAATTAAAAAAAACATTTTGGTCTTTATTTAAATTGGTATCTTCTCCTATTATTCCAAATATAATCCATTCCATTTTGGGTTCTATTCTTGACTTGAAGAGCTTTGTAAATATATCAAATATATCACTCCAAAATTTATTCAACTTTGTACATCCTACAAATGAATGTGTTATATTGGCGTTTTGAAACAAACATTTATCGCATCTGGGAGAGACGTTTGGATAAAATTTATTCAACCTCGTTTTTGAATAATATAGTCTATGTAATAATTTGAATTGAATTAAATTATGTCTTACATTAATAGAACAGTTATGTGTATTCATCAAATACTTTTCCCATCTATCCTTCGAGATCTTTATCATTAGCTCATGTTCCCAATCTTCCCTTAGTGCTTCTGTTGAGGGTGATTCTCTATTTAATATATTATTATAAAAGTATGATATTAATTTTTGTGAATCAGCCATAATATTAATTGCTTCTTCTAAAGGGTCTAAAAATATAGTTTGAAATCTATGTATATATTTCTTCATAAAGTCACATACCTGTATATATTTAAAATATTGATTATCCTTCAATTTAAATTTTAATTTTAATTGTTGAAATGATAACAGTTTGCCCAATTCATACATATCCCCTACTTTCCTAATCCCCAGTCTATCCCATTGTTGATATGTGTTGTCGATGAGAGAAGGTTTGAATGCGGGGTTGTTCAATAGTGGGGTTAGTACTGATAAATTATTTAATTTCAAGGATACTTTTATTTGTTTCCAAATTCTTATTATATTGTGAATAATTGGGTTCTTCTTATATATTATACTATTCAATTTTATCGGTGAGAGCAGGATCGT
Organism: Amblyraja radiata; assembly: GCF_010909765.2. NCBI lineage: Eukaryota > Metazoa > Chordata > Chondrichthyes > Rajiformes > Rajidae > Amblyraja > Amblyraja radiata. The sequence goes on from NC_045956.1 coordinate 150,983,286, forward strand.
TCCTATATCGTGCGGATAGCACTCCTCTTTCTCCATTCTTATCCACTCCAACTGTTCTTAATATGCACTGCCCAGTAGTAATACATAAAGTTAGGTAATGATAAACCCCCAACTTCTTTAGATTTGCACAAATGCTTTCGTTGAATTCTATGTGTTCTGTAATCCCATATAAAATTAATGATAGTGGAATCTAGTTTTTTGAAAAAATATTTTGGAATATATATTGGGATCGCTTGAAACAAATATATTAATTGTGGTAAGAAAGTCATTTTTATAGCGTTAATTCTACCTATCAATGAGAGCGGAAGCGTTTTCCAAAATGTAATCATATCATTCAGTTTATTTAATAGTGGTATAAAATTGGCACTAAATAATGATTTGTGTCTTCTCGTAATTTGAATACCCAGATACTTGAATTTTTCTGTTGCAATTTTGAAGGGGAATTTTAGTAAGTGTCTCGAATCCTGTGGTTTTAAAGACATAATTTCGCTTTTATTCCAATTTATTCTATATCCTGAAAAAGAGCCGAATTCCTCAATTAGTGTTAATAAGGTGGGTATACTCGTTTGTGTATTAGTAATATATAAAAGGATATCATCAGCATATAGTGAAATTTTATTCTTTGATTCCTTTGTGTTGTATCCGTGAATATTCGGGTGATTTCAAATCCTTTCGGCCAACGTTCTATCATAAGGGCAAATAGCAATGGTGATAAGGCACACCCTTGCCTATTACCCCTTGATAAGTAAAAATTTGGAGATAGCGTATTGTTAGTTAGTATTCTTGCCGTAGGTCTATCGTAAAGTAGTTTAACCCATCTAATAAAATTCTCTCCCATATTGAATTTTTGGAGTACCTTGTATAAATACTGCCATTCTACTTGATCAAATGCCTTCTCTGCATCCAGCGTGACAACTGAAATATCTTCATTGTCCTCATTATGAGAGTACATTATATTGAAAAGCCTTCTCAAATTATTAAATGATTGTCTTTTGGGTATAAATCCTGTTTGATCCGTATTTCTTAAATTGTTAATATAATTATTTTGCCTTCTAGCTAGAATCTTTGCTAAAATTTTCTGATCCGTATTTAGAAGTGAAATAGCTCTATAAGAAGGCGGCAGCTCGAATGCCGGTGTAACATCACTCCCTGACGAGCTCAATGCGTTTTACGCACGCTTTGACAGGGAGAATACTGATGTGCCTTCCCGATCCCCCATTCGCTGCGATGGCATTTCAGTCTCAGTCACAGTCAGGAAATCCTTCAGAGGGGTGAACCCCCGAAAAGCACCTGGTCCTGATGGTATACCCGGTCGTGTTCTAAAAACCTGTGCGGACCAACTGGCGGGAGTTTTTACGGACATTTTCAACCTCTCACTTCTGAGGTCTGAGGTCCCCACCTGCTTTAAAAGGGCATCAATTATACCGGTGCCCAAGAAGAGTAAGGTGACATGCCTCAATGACTATCGACCAGTGGCACTAACGCCGGTGGTGATGAAGTGCTTTGAGAGGTTGATCATGGAGCAAATCAACTCCTACATCGACAAAAACCTGGACCCACTGCAGTTTGCGTACCGCCACAACAGATCAACGGTGGATGCGATCTCGCTGGCCCTCCACTCCGCACTGGACCACTTGGACAACAAAAACTCATATGTCAGGCTGTTATTCATTGATTACAGCTCGGCATTTAACACAATCATCCCCTCCAAACTGGTTACCAAACTCGCAGAACTGGGTCTCTGCGCATCCCTCTGCAACTGGATCCTCGACTTCCTCGTCCACAGACCACAGTCTGTTCGTATTGGTGGAAATGTGTCAGCCTCAATAACAATCAGCACGGGAGCACCTCAAGGCTGCGTGCTCAGCCCCCTGCTGTACTCACTCTATACCCATGACTGCGTAGCGAACCACAGTGCGAACTCCATCATCAAGTTCGCTGACGACACCACTATTGTGGGGCGTATCACTGATGGGGATGTCAGAGTACAGAAGAGAGATCGAGCAACTGTCCATATGGTGCCAGCGCAATAACCTGGCCCTCAACACCAGCAAAACCAAGGAACTGATTGTGGACTTTGGAAGGAGTAGGAGGGGGACCCACAGCCCCATTTATATCAACGGGTCAATGGTTGAAAGGGTCAAGAACTTCAAATTCCTGGGCGTGCACATCTCTGAAGATCTTTCCTGGTCCGAGAACACTAACGCAATTATCAAAAAAGCTCATCAGCGCCTCTACTTCCTGAGAAGATTACGGAGAGTCGGATTGTCAAGGAAGACGCTCTCTAACTTCTACAGGTGCACAGTAGAGAGCATACTGATCGGTTGCATCGTGGCTTGGTTCGGCAATTTGAGCGCACTGGAGAGGAAAAGACTACAAAAAGTAGTAAACACTGCCCAGTCCATCATCGGCTCTGACTTTCCTTCCATCGAGGGGATTTATCGCAGTCGCTGCCTCAAAAAGGCTGGCAGTATCATCAAAGACCCACACCATCCTGGCCACACACTCATCTCCCTGCTACCTTCAGGTAGAAGGTACAGGTGCCTGAAGACTGCAACAACCAGGTTCAGGAATAGCTACTTCCCCTCAGCCATCAGGCTATTAAACCTGGCTCGGACAAAACTCTGATTATTAGCAACCACTTTCTGTTATTTGCACTACCAGTTTATTTATTCATGTGTGTATATATTTATATCATGGTATATGGACACATTTATCTGTTTTGTAGTAAATGCCTACTATTTTCTGTGTGCTTAAGCAAAGCAAGAATTTCATTGTCCTATACAGGGACACATGACAATAAACTCACTTGAGAACCCGGTTCATCTAAATCTTTATCTTTTTTTGGTATAAGTGTTATTGTTGCTTCTGCTAGGGTTTCTGGTAGTTTATTTTCAGTATAAGCCTGCGTGTATAAATTGAATAATCTTAGTACAATTGACTCCTGAAATCTTTTATAAAATTCATTACTAAAACCGTCTGGTCCTGGGGTCTTCCCATTTTTCAGTGAGTTTATTATTTGTTTTATTTCTTCATTAGTAATCTGTGCTCCTAATTGCTCTTGTTCTAAACTATCCAATTTTGGGAGCTTGCAATTATCTAAAAAATTTGTCATTTTACTTACATCTGTATTTATTTTAGATGTATATAAATTGTGATAAAATTGGGCAAACCTCTTATTAATATCCTTAGGCAGTGTTAAAAACTCACCCTTATCCTATTTAATTTTAGTAATTAATTTTATTATCACATAAAACTGAATGAATAGAGTTATGTGGTTTAATTTCTCAGCCAAGAGTTATGGGAATATAGCGAGAATCTGGATCCTGGCATAACAATGCATTGCCATCTGGTTAGAATAGGAGTATGTTACTGCTAACAGATTGCAAGCCTGAGGGCCTACATAATATGCTGAGCCAGCAACATGCAGTTGCATGTAGAAGTTCCCCACAAACATATAATTGCAATTTGATGTGAATAAGACAATATCCTGCAAAAGAATATTAATAATAATAATAATACATTTTATTTATGGGCGCCTTTCAAGACTCTCAAGGACACCTTACAAAATTTAGTAAACAGAATACAAAACATGTAAGCGGAATGAAACAAAACAAAAAATAACGACAAAAAAAAAAAATAGTAAAGACATCAACAATACACAATTCAAAGACACAATTCAAAGACGCAATTCAAAGAGAGAGCAGCGGCAGCTAATCGCGCCAGCATTCACTCTCCCTTCCGGCAGCCATCTTGGAAACGGAACAATAAGGATCTTTAACATAGAAACATCCCACCACAATGGTTACCATTATGGGGGAAGGCACAATGTCCAGTCCCCATCCCCAGTTCACCCATAGTCGGACCAATTGAGGCCTCCACAGTTGCCTCTACGGAGGCCCGATGTTCCAGGCCGTTCTCGCCGGAAGATGGTGCTCCGGCGTCGGGAGAGCCCTCTCAGCGGCTAGGGACACCTGGAACGGCCGCGGCTTCCGAAGCTGACAAGGCCGCGACGGTTGGAGCTCCACCACTGGCGATCTCATCGAGAGATCCCAGGCTCCAAATGTTGAAGTCAGCGCCGCCGCCCGCAGCTGCCCGCTCCGCAGACCCGCAGCTCTGCGATGTTTTTATCGGCGGTCTTCAGCTCACCGGAGCTCCAGCGCGGCGACCCAGGCAAGGCATCGCCCACTCCACTCCGCGACAGCGCTCCAGCGCTGTGCCGCCGCCGAAGCCGAGGTGCTGGGCAGTCCCCTCGGGAAAACGCCGCTCCAGGCCCGCTGGTAGGCCGCGAGGACCGGTCGACAGTGCAGCCTGGAGAAAAGCTGCCTCTCCGACCAGGTAGGGACCTAGAAAGTAGTTTCCCCCTTCCCCCCCCTCCCCCCACATAAAAAAGTCTAGACCTCCTAAAAACAAACACTGAAACTCACTAAAAATTAAAGAAAAGAGTGAAAAAGACGGACAGCTGCTAGCTAGCAGCCGTGCCCCAAGATGGCGCCCCCCCCTCCCTCGATATTCTCTGAGCCAAGTCAATGTGTTCCATTTACACTAGTGCCATCTACCTGTGTTTGGCCCACACCCATCGAACATAATCCAAAGATAGACACAAAAAGCTGGAGTAACTCAGTGGGACAGGTAGCATCTCTGGAGCGAAGGAATAGGTGATGTTTCGGGTCGAGACCCTCCGTCAGACCCGAAACATCTTTGTCTATCTTTGGTTTAAACCAACATCTGCAGTTCCTTTCTAAACATAATCCATATCCATTTTCGGTACCTGTCTAAATGTTACTTAAACCTTGTGATAATACTTACCTCAAATACCTCCTCTGGCAGCACGTTCCATTTACCTTTGTGTAAAAAAAATGCCTCTAAGTTTCCTAATAAATCTTATCTCGCTCACCTTAAGCCTATGCCCACTTGTTCTCGATTTTACTCACTGGGCAAAAGACTCTGTGCATCCATCTATATTACTAAAACTAAGATCTCGACCACATTCTGACACATTGTTTTGTGATTTCTGAAAGAACGCCGCCCTTACGGCCGTCATTTTTGGCCACCTCGCTCAGAGTCCCCCTCCGCTGAGCTGGACCAGAGGATTTTTAGATGGACCAAGAAACCACCTTGCACCATCACCCTCTTCTCCCTTGCATGTAGCCAATGTTCTATCCAGTCTGCTAGTTCTCCTTGGATTTCTGATGATGAACCAGAATTGAGAAACCTAGTTTAAGTGAAATCCGCCAAATATATTTTTCCTTCAAACATTGGCTGATCCATATGCTTGGGTTTTCATTTTACTCTAACTTTAGATGATTTATCTGCAGCCTCAAAATATATGTGAGAAAAACCTGTTCATTGTGCTTTCTATTTGGTTACAAAATGGACTTACCGGCATATCGAGAGCATGCTAACCGGTTGCATCATGGCTTGGTTCGGCAATTTGAGCGCCCTGGAGAGGAAAAGACTACAAAAAGTAGTAAACACTGCCCAGTCCATCATCGGCTCTGACCTTCCTTCCATCGAGGGGATTTATCGCAGTCGCTGCCTCAAAAAGGCTGGCAGCATCATCAAAGACCCACACCACCCTGGCCACACACTCATCTCCCTGCTACCTTCAGGTAGAAGGTACAGGAGCCTGAAGACTGCAACAACCAGGTTCAGGAATAGCTACTTCCATTCAGCCATCAGGCTATTAAACCTGGCTTGGACAAAACTCTGATTATTAACAACCACTTTCTGTTATTTGCACTTTATTTGCAGTTTATTTATTTATGTGTGTATATATTTATATCATGGTATATGGACACATTTATCTGTACTGTAGTAAATGCCTTACTATTTTTCTGTGTGCTGAAGCAAAGCAAGAATTTCATTGTCCTAAACAGGGACACATGACAATAAACTCACTTGAACTTGAACTTGATATCTGTTTTGGTCTCCTGTTTGTAAGCAAACCATTTTTTTCTGAATCTGCAGTCATTTTTGTGGTTTTGTTAGAGTTTTGTGTTTGAAGTCACAGAACCTCTTTCTATGTTTAATAATGTATATAGCTCTCAAGTCAAATTATTTTTATAACTAATTACAATACAGCACTAACAATATTGTAAACGTATGTCTGTCACGTAACATAATAAATAGTGCATCTGCATCGTCCATTTCCATGCACTGATTGCGGTTTGGTCGCGGGGTTGGAACGACCTGGAGCGGGGTCATACATTACCCGGCACGGCTTCATGGCCGTGGGACTCACCATCGCACGCTGGGGCTCCGACCTTGTACTTTCAGACCGGGAGCGGGGCCGTAAATCGCCCCGCGCGGCCTAAAATGGCCGTGGGTCTTATCATCACCCGCCTGGGGCTTGGACATCGGGAGAGACATGGAGAGCAGGGGAGAGAAAAGACTTTGCCTCCATCACAGTGGGTTCACTGTGATGGATGTTTGTGTGAACTTAATTGTGTGTATGTCTGTAGGACATTGTCTTTGTTTGTATGGCTGTGGAAACAAAATTTCGTTTGAGTCTCACTGGGGCTCAAATGACAATAAATTGTATTGTATTGTATTGTATTGTTCTCTGCCTGGTTTCACTTCTACTATTGATTTACTGTATTTCCCGGCAATGAAGACGCTATTTTTTACACAGAAATGTGGCACGAAAATTTAGCTGCGTCTTGGAGGCCGAAGGTTAGGTTGTTAGCCAACTGGCTATCCCTCAGTACAGCAACATCAAGAATGATGTTGCTGTACTGAGGGATAGTCAAGTTTATTCCTCATTGCTGGCAGCTGATGGGAAACGGCTGTAAAGTGGGAGGCAGCTGTAAAAGGACAGTGCTGCAGGGGGTGGAGGGGCGGAGAGTTCCTTTCACAGCATGTGGGTAGTCTGGCCCGGGTCAGAACGGGCAGGAGTGTTGAGAAGGAGGGGGTCGGGGATCATGCCAGAAACTCACTCACTCACCGCTGCCGCGGCACACTGAGCGTAGAACCACTGCATTGTGGCCGGGGAGGGAAATAGCCCGGGTGGCTGCGAGTGGCTACCGGGACCGGTCAGCGGAACCGGCCGCCACTTCAGCGCCTTCTGCCGGCCCGGGGATGCTGCCTTTTCAACAGACGTGTACAAAAGCAGTTGAAATTCTCGTTATCCCTATTTTTGACCTGGCTCGGAGACTGGACAGTGAGGGGACCAGCTCAAGAGCAAAGATCATAGAGCGGAGTGGGTCAGTGGGCGATGGATAACAGGACAGTGGGCGGTGGAGCTTACTCCTGTGTCAGCACAAGTAACCTCAACTGGTTCGTTGAACTAGTATTGTCTTTCAATAATATCACAACTGATTCAACTTGTCCCGATGTGCTCCCATTTTTCCCACCATCTTTCCACCTGCTGTCACCCTCCACCTCCCACCCATTCAGTCATTCAGAATGGAGGAGATTGGAAAATGAATTGTTTTACTTTCTTTCTTTTTTTTGAGCGTGAGAAATTCTATGTCTCACCAGACTTTTTTCAAAATTTAGCAACTCAAAATGGGGGTGCGTCTTCGATGCAGGTGCGTCTTCATTGCTGGGAAATACAGTACATAAAATACCCTGGGATTTTTCTTATTCTGGCCTGCCAGTGCTATTTTGTTTCCACTCATCAACCCAAAATTAATTTTAAATTTGTTCCACTACAATATATACAGTTCCATATAGCACCCCTTGTTATAATTCTCCATATCTGGCATAAACCTATGCTGTAATGGCCGCCTCGCCAGCAGTCTGTCTTGTCCATTCTCTGTTTTTATTATTTTAAGTATGTCTTGAATGCTTGTTTTTATGTCGCGTGGTATGCTTTATGTGGGGGGTGCGGGGCGGGGGGGGGGATCAGGGGAAACCTTTTACAGTCACTTATCTTGACGGAGATGCAATCTTTCTCCATATCGCATCTCCGCCCCCTTTTTACCACCTACAACGTGGTGGTCTGGCCTTTCCAGGAGACTGGCGGGTGCAGTGCGGACTTACCATCGCGGAGCCTGAGATCTTTTGCTGAGGATCGCCAGTGTTGGAGCCCCGACCGGGGGCCTGTGGACTTTAACACCATGAAGCAGCGGTCTCCGGTAAGAAATGGCCGACTAGGGAGTTCCATGCCGCAAAGTGTTCCAATCTGTCCTGACGCCAGTTTCGATCATCCCGATGAGTGGGCTTGAACAGAGGAGTAAGATGACTGGATTTTATTGCCTTCCATCACAGTGAGGAATGTTGATTCCAATGTGGTGGATGTTTATGTTAAACTTTATTTTACGTGCTGTTTGTATTTTCGTTTTTTACTTCGTATGGCTGTATGGTAACTCAAATTTCACTGTACCTTAATTGGTACATGTGATAATTAAATTGAATCTTCAATCTTGACTTAAATTACCTTTATTCTTATTATCCAACTCTCAGTATTTGACATTTATGATTATCTCAACTTGATCTCAGTAGCCAAGGGGTCATGCTGAATCACCTTTTTACTTTATGACTCTTCAGCCTTATCTTTGACCCTTATGGGAACATGTTAGCTCTAATCTCTCACTACATAATTTTTAAATGATTCTCACTGGTCAGGTTTGGACATATCTGTAAGTAAATGCTCCCAATTCACTTTAGCCAGGATCTGTCTAATCATATTGCTCATACCCAATTGAAGGCCATAACTTTTAGTGCATCCTCATCCTTCTCCTTAATACTCTTAAGAAAAAGTTAAATTAATTTTCTCCAAAATATTTACCCACTTCCTCCTTCTCAGATACTTTCCTAAAGAATAGGTCCAGTACTGCCCCTTATCGCTCAATCTTAACAATTACACTTCAATATTATTGACACAAAGCCAATCCCAGTTAATATAGGGGAATTTGATGATCAAGTCATCTGAAGTCAGATTGAGTTTATTGTCATATACACAAGTACAGTGAAAACTTTGGTTGCAGCAGCATCACGTGCACAGACTCAATATAGCACACGATATATAAATCATACATAAATTATACGTAAATCATTACAGGCAGTGAAAAGAAAAAGACTGCAAAAACAAAACATTAGTGCAAAATACAATTAGAAAAAAAGTTATTGCAAGATGTGATCTGTGGTGTTCCATTGGCAAGATAGGATTACGGTCGTTCAGATGGGTTAAAGAACCTGATAGTTGTAGGAAAGTAGCTGTTCCAGAACCTGATGGTGTGGGATTTCAGGCTTCTGTAGATCCTGCCTTGGTGGGAATCCTCGATAATAGATGTTGTTTTCTTGAGGCTTTAGACTTTAGACTTTACTTTAGACATAGTGTGGAAAATCAGTCCATCAAGTCCATGCCGACCTGCGATCACCGCATACACTAGCACTATCCTCCATGGTAGGGAAAATTTACTGAGGCCAACTAACTTACAAACCTATATGCATTTTGAGTATGGGAGGAAACCGGAGCACCCAGAAGAAAATCATGCGGTGACAGAGAGAATGCACAAACTCCGTACAGACAGCACCCATAGTCAGGATCGAACCTGGGTCTGTGCAAGACTGCAACTTTACCGCTGCACCACTGTTCCACCCTCCTGTGTCCCCACGGGAGGCAGAGCTTCATGTAGATGCATGGATGGTGGAGAAAGCAATGCTGATCTGAGAGTTAGGTTATTGTCACATGTGCTGAGGTACAGTGAAAAACCTTTTTGTTACGTGCTATCCAGTCAGCTGAAAGACTAAACATGATTAATATCAATCAACCATTGACTTGCCAGAATGGGATTTAGTTTTGTTTTGGTAGCTTTCTAATTAGTTATGTTACGATGGACACGATGGCAAGGTTAAAGAGAAAATGGCAGCAAGTGGAACTGTGTGTGACTGACCAAGCAGAAACAATCAGAAGGCTCTCAACCCGTAATGTTACCTATTCCTTTCCTCCAGAGATGCTGTCTGATCTGCTGAGTTACTCCAGCTTTTTTTGTCGATCATCAAGCAGAAACAAATCTACCGTTCTGCTCAGCATTAGATGAATAAAATTCTTTATTTGATCAAAAGAACTGCTTTATTCTCATCATGTTTTGACCCCCTGCACATTTATGGAAAATATGAATGTCTGACTAACCTACCTGAATGTCTCATGGATCATTTGCTGCAATGACAGGCTTAATGCTGGCACCAAACTGAGCACTGTGCACAATTGCTGACACCTATGTTTCTTATATTACAAGCCGTTTGAAAGTGGGGTAATCAGCCATGCAAGCTTTATTTCTTTCCAAATAAATATTGACATCTTGGGATTGATGAGAATCTTATTGGTCAGTGCGATGTTTCAAATTTTTCATTTTAATGGCTCAATAATTACTTTTATTATTGATTTTCTAAAAGTGCAGGGTCTTGCAATTTCTGCAACAAGGCAGGTACACAGTATGAGGGATCATGGAGCAACAATTGCCAATCGGAAGAGAGCAAAGATGGGAATTTATAAAGAGAAGCAAAAGGAGGCAGCTCAGATGAAAGGTAAGCATCAATTTCAATGAATGCATAAGCAATTGTTTAGGGTTACTTTCATCCAAGCTTTCAAAAAGAAGATTGTTTTACAAAAGGATAGTGTGAAAATGAGTTTAAGAGGCAATAATATCAAGGGATATAAAGAAAAGTATATAGACCTGGAATTCAGGTCATCCATTATTTTATTAAATTTAATTGAGAGATACAGAGCGGAAACGGGCCCTTCAGCCCACAGAGTCCATGCCGACCAGCGATCCCTGCACATTAACACGATCCTACACACACTTGGGACAATTTACACATACACCAAGCCAATTAACCTACAAACCTGTACATTTTAACATTTTCCACTTTGTGCAAACATGATCCTATTCTGCTTTGTACACAGTGTTGACTAACCCCCATGCAGAAGATTCAATATGTAATACTGTATTTCTATTTATTCCCAGGAGTTCACTGTTAAGGGACCAGGAAAACTGGCCACAGGAAAGGAAAGGAAAGGAATTTATTGCAGAATGGCTTTGCTGTGAATGTCATGAACATGTTAGTAGGAACATCATTTTTACAAGCCCAAACCCTTGCTGTGAGAGGGAGCATATTCTTTGCATGGATCCATTATTGTTCATAAAAGTAGCATAGAAGTTCCAGCAGTGATAAAGGACTCTTAGATATGGAATGGGATACATCTACTGACTTGCATTGGAGTAAAATGGATGCCATGAAATTGGAAGAGCGGCCAAATTATCCACAGGGTCTTTAGACCTCACACACAGTGAAGAAGGTTGTTTAAGACTGCATCACGATATAGACTTGAAGGAAATTTGAACAGAGCAGATGGAATGTAGATCTGACAATTATGAGACAATAGACAATAGATCAATAAACAATAGATGCAGGAGCAGGCCATTCAGCCCTTCAGGCCAGCACCGCCATTCAATGTGATCATGGCAGATCATCCACAATCAGCACCCCGTTCCTGCCTTCTCCCCATATCCCTTGACTCCACTATCTTTAAGAGCTCTGTCTAGCTCTCTCTTGAAAGCATCCAGAGAACCGGCCTCCACTGCTCTCTGAGGCAGAGAATTCCACAGACTCACAACTCTGTGAGAAAAAGTGTTTTCTTGTTCTAAATGGCTTACCAGTTATTCTTAAACTGTGGCCCCTGGTTCTGGACTCCCCCAACATCGGGAACATGTTTTCTGGTTCTAGCGTGTCCAAACCCTTAATAATCTTATATGTTTCAATAAGACCCCCTCTCATTCTTCTAAATTCCAGAGTATACAAGCCGAGACGCTCCATTCTATCAACATATGACAGTCCCGCCATCCTGGGAATTATCCTGGTGAACCTACTCTGCACTCCCTCAATAGCAAAATGTCCTTCTTCAAATTTGGAGACCAAAACTGCACACAAAACTCCAGGTGTGGTCTCACTAGGGGGCTGTACAACTGCAGAAGGACCGCTTTGCTCCAATACTCAGCTCATCTTGTTATGAAGGCCAACATGCCATTTGCTTTCTTCGCTGCCTGCTGAACCTGCATGCTTACTTTCAATGACTGATGAACAAGGACCCCCCGATCCCATTGTACTTCCCCTTCTCCCAAATCGACTCAATTTTGATAATAATCTGCCTTCCTGTTTTTGCCACCAAAGTGGATAACCTCACACTTATCCACATTAAACTGCATCTGTCATGCATCTGCCCACTCACCCAACCTGTCCAAGTCACTCTGCATCCTTATAGCATCATCTTCGCAGTTCACACTGCCACCCAGCTTTGTGTCATCTGCAAATTTGCTAATGTTACTTTTAATCCCTTCATCTAAATCATGAATGTATATTGTAAATAGCTGCGGTCCCGGGAACGACTCTTTTGGCGACTGAGGAGAACATCACCCATGTGACCATGTGGCGACAGCCTAGTCACCTGCAGTCGTCTAAAAAACTGCCGGTGGGACAGGGGCATTAGTGAAACTGCAGGATTTTGGTCTGAATTTTGTGCAGATTTGAAATCTGTGTTCAAGTAAGGGTTTACTAGCTTGGGATTGAAGTGAAAAGTACATGTGACAATAAACTAAATTAAACTGAAAATTGTTTGAAACTTTAAACTTTTTGAAGATCTTCTTCAACCCCGGTACCCCCTCCCCCACCTACTCCTCCCCAATCACCACTTCCACATACTTACAGCCTGACTCCAGTCTGCAAAGACTGAACACTTCCTCACACACTCCTTCCCAATCACCACTTCAAACCAAAGATCCTAAAGCGAGCAAGGTAGTCCACACCTGCTAAATCCAATGGGCTGACGTGTAGTATGCAACGGAGCGGAATGTGGACCTATTGTTTTGCCATTTCAGTAACCCGACCCGACTTTGTATATCCCTCACGCAGTGTAATCAGTGGTGCAGGGGAACAATTTATCTCAATGAAGTATTTGACAAAATAAAAAGAGTTTTGAGCTAGATTAAAAAATGATGTATAACTAAAGGATGGTTTTATTCAGCGAGCATAAAACTGATTAGATTGTGCAAGAAAGAACACACATACACACACATATATGAATGTCATATAAATATATATAATCATATATAATCATATAACACACATGTATATATTTCTCCAGATTTTTATATATAATTAGAGCCAGGATGTTTAGGCGCTAAAAATCTCTGAAATAGGCAGGCAAAAAGGCATAATAAAATTACAAAAAAGGCACAAAAAGGCATTTATTGATCAAAAAAGGCATAACAGGCATTTATTTCCACCACCAAAATATGGTTTAAAATGATCATTATAAAGGTATACTACATTAAATGACCAAAGTTGCCTGGTTGCACATAACTACCAGCATTTTATTTCGGACTCAAGGCCCAGACAAGGGACAACATTACATAAAAATACATTGCAAACCACCCCGCAACTTTACCCTGGCGTCCCAGCCTTGCTGATCTGGGCCAGACTTCGCACATGCTGTGGAAGGAACATAGGCATCTTTTTCCTTTTATTGTGAGGCAGAGAGGCAGAAAGAAAATGAGGAGAAGATTTTTATGAGGATGTTTCCGTAACCGGCTTCCGTCTCCGCACTAGTATCTTTGCTCCACTATGGGATCTTTGGTGCAGAGACGGAAGCCGGTTACGAAAATGGGGCCGAAGATTACCCATGACTTTGCCCATGACCGTACTATGTCTTTTTCGTCGAGTGGACTATCTTGCTCGCTATAGGATCTTTGCTTCACACCTACTTACAGCCTGAATCCAGTCTGCAAAGACTGGGCCCTCGTCCATTACCCACCCCCTCCTTGCTGCCCAACATAAGCCTGACCACTTCTCCATCACTAACAATATCAATTGAGAAGGTGGAAAAACTATTCAGGAGACAGAAAAGCCGGAAATCTCCAGGACCTGAAGCTCTGTGCCGAATAACTGGCATCAGTCTACACAGACATTTTCAATCGGTCCCTGCAATCCTGCACTGTCCCTGCCTGCTTCAAGTCTCCACTATTATTCCTGTACCCAAAAAGCCAATGACTACAGACCTGCTGCACTGACCTCTGTAATCATGAAAACCCTTGAAAGACGAGCTGGCCCACCTGAAAAATATCACACACACCCCCTGCTGGACCCCCTGTAGTTTGCATACTGGGCCAATAGATCAGTGGACAATGCAGTCAACCGAGGCCTGCACTTTATCCTCTAGCACTTAGGCCGCCAGGGGACCCATGCAAGGATTTTGTTAGTGGATTTTAGCTCTGCATTCAACACTATTGTGCCAGAGCTACTATACTCCAAACTTTCCGAGCTGACTGTGCCTGAACCCCTCTGTCGGTGAATCACCAATTTCCTGACAGACAGGAAGCAGCATGTGAGGCTGGGAAAGCACATCTCGGACCCGTAAACGCTCAGCATTGGAGCACCGCAAGGCTGCGTATTCTCTCTTTACTCTCTACTCTCTCTGCACCAACGACTGCACCTCCACTGACTCCTCTGTCAAGCTTCTCAAGTTTGCAGACGACACAACCCTGATTGGACTGATCCAGGATGGGGAGGAATCTGCCTACAGACAGGAAGTGACACAGTTGGCATCTTGGTGCCATCGCAGCAACTTGGAGGTCAATGCTTTTAAGATGGTGGAATTGATTGCCGACTTTAGGAGAGCTCCCCCTCTCCTTCCCCCACTCCTTCCCCCACTCACCATCATCAACAATAATTTTCTATTTGTTTATTGGTATTTGATATGAATGAATTTGAGAATCAAAATTACTTTGAATAATGCAGGTAGTAATGTGTAAATTATGAATTCATTTAGACATATTCTCATAAGATATGTTTTTCTGATTTGTTATCTATCTTCATTGAGAAGATAAACATTATTCATCTATGAAATGATGATTAGAAACTAGTCTCAATGTAAAGATAATATAGAGATATGAAGTTATACAGCATGGAAACATGCCTTTCAGCCCAACTCGTCATTGCCCACCAAGCTAGTTTAATAGTAAGATTAAACGAGAACTTACCAGTTTAAAGTTTGATCTTTATTTTATGAGTTACGATGAGCGATTACATGAAGAAGGCTGTCAAAGCGCATGCGCATCAATCTTCAAAGCAGCGGCGTGAAATCACAGATAACAGTTGTTGAACTAAAATAGTAAGATTAAAGCTGACTAGAACTTTGAGAAAGATCTTTATGTTACGAGGGTTGGGAGCGGAGGGCACGTAATCGCTCATCGTAACTCCTCATAAAATAAAGATCAAACTTCAAACTGGTAAGCTCGTTTAATCTTATTATTTTACTTCGGAGTCATATGAGTGACTACGTGAAGACTTTGAAGCTCTGTGATTTCATGCCGTGGAAAAACGAGTCCATGCGTCACATACTGCATTAGTTGACCAGGATGAGTGAAAATAATTAATGCATTCAAACATGACAAAGATAAAAATGCTGATGCTTTAATAGTGACCCCTCTCACCCAGGGGGAAACTATAAAACAGAACCTAAAACAGGATTAGCAAAAGTCCCCGGTCTGGCAATAGGTTTGTTGTAAAACCTCTGGTACATCAGTTCATTCGACCATCCCGCAGCCGCTAGAATGTGGTCGAGAGGGACGTCCATATCCCTTGCTGCTGACATAGATGCAGCCCTAGTGGAATGAGGTTTAAAAGTGTCAGTGTCCACTCCTGCATATGCCAGCACCTGTTTTATCCATCCTGAGATGGTCTGTACTGTAACCTTCCTATGAGGTTTAGTGTAGCTGATAAATAAGGTTGGTTCCGACCCTCTGAGGCTCTTAGTGATTTCAATGTATTGTATTATGTGAGATACCACACACAACCATAGGCCTATGGGGTAAGCCATGAAACTTAATTTTAGCCCCGACATCCCTGGTCTGCACTGCTTTAATAGATCATGAACAAAAAATGTGATGTTGTCAACAGATGTAACCATGCTGTCAAGTCTAAGTTTATTTAATGTCAGGACCCGTTGCACTGAGTCCAGTGCCAAGAGCATGACTACCTTAAGTGAGAGATTAGAGAGAGACAGGGATGAAGCTGGTGCCCACTGACGGATCAGCGTGAGGATCACGCTCACATCCCATATCTGTGAATATCTGGGCCGGAGGAGTAGAGTTAAAAATGCTCTTCATAAATCTAGTTATTAAGGGGTGAGATCCAACAGTGTGGTTCCTTGACCCCAGCCATAAATAAGATGACAAAGTGCTCCTAGCACTATTTATGGCACTATAACTGAGATGCTGATCATAAAAAAGTGTAGAAAGGAATTCCAAAACATCTGTAATGGAAGCCGTGTTATAAGAGATATCCGATAGAGAGCAGTACATCTCCCATTTCCTTATATGAGAGATGTACTGTTTCTGGGTGCTCTTCCTCCAGGCTGCAGCGATCACATTGACTGTACGATCTGAAAGTCCGAGCCCCAGGAACGGTCTCCTCAGAATCTGCAAACCAATAAATTTATTCAGTCATGAAGAGGATGGCTTTCCCCTGTCACAGGATGTACCAGCAGCTTTCTGCTTTTGGGAACAACCATAAACAGCTGTGTTATCATAACTAGGATGAGTGGGTAACAATGTTGAGTAGGCCAGTCTGGTACTACCAATATGCCAGAGGTGGAGTCTTGCTTGATCTTGACCAAGCATCGACTGATGAGACAAAATGGGGGAAACACATACAAGAACTTCCCACCCCAGCGTAGCGAGAAAGCATCTATTGCTACTGCCCCTGGGTTTGGTTCCCATGAAACGTAATTTGGTAACTGATGATTTAGTCTGGAAGCAAACAGATCAATGTCCGGTACACCATACCGAATGACAATGTCATTAAACACATCATGATTCACCATTCATTCTTTGTTGTCATTGAATTCTCATGACCTGTTGACCACCACCATATTATATCTACCTGGTAAGTTGATAGCTGAAACCCAGAAGTATCTCGCAATACACCAGTGCCAAATGAGGTTTGACAATTTATCACAGAATACAGACTTACTTCCACCCATGTGATTAAGGTATGCCACTGCTGTAGTGTTGTCAAACTGAAGTTGAACATGCACATGATGCATATTGCTACAATAAGCTTTTAACCCATAGAGTGCTCCCAACAACTCTAAGTAGTTAATACCATTGGACTGAAGCATCGATGATTCCTGCAGATTCCATCTGCCACCGCAGCTTGAGACGGAGTTGGTAGCACCCCAACCTAGAGCACTGGCATCAGTTTGCAGGATAACAGATGAAGTATCAACTAAAATGGTACTAGAGCAATACCGAATATTGGTCAACCGCCATTGTAACTCAGAAATGGCCTCAGCTGGCAACTGCATGGGTCTATCGAATCGACCTCTATGAAATTTAAGTGCCTGCTCCTTTGCACGTTGTAAGTTTTGATAGTGCAAAGGCCCGAACTGGGCAGCTGGGAAAGCAGCCACTAACTTGCCAATTATACTAGCCACATGTCTAATAGATGGTTTGTTCTTAACAATGAGGGTACTGCAGGCTTCAAGTAACTGTAATTGCTTGCCGGAAGGCAGAGTCACTACATGTGAATTGAGTTAATGGTGAATCCCAAATAATCAATTACTCTAAATGGTACCAATTTTGACTTAACTGGATGGATTAGGAACCCCAGTCTCTCAAACATGAGTTTGGTAGCTGACACAGATAATTCAGCTAATTCCATAGTCTTCCCAATGATTAAGATGTCATCCAAGTATGCCATGACTATATGATTCTGTGCCGAGTAGCCCTAGGACTGGTTTTAGCAATTTAGTGAATAGTCTGGGGGCTGAGGTTAAATCATTAGGCAATGCTTTAAACTGCCACTATTGCCCCATCCAGCTAAACTTCAAATATCTCATGTGGTCTACATGAATGGCCACCGAATATTAAGCATCTTTGAGGTCAATGCATGCCATGTAACACCCCTCAGAAACCAGTTGTTTGGCATTAACAAAGTTTTCCATTGTGAAGTGTTTATACTGCACAAATGAGTTAAGCTCAGTCAAATCCAGGATGATTTGGCATCCTCCATCCTTCTTTTGCCAAGTAAATATATTGGACACAAATTGGTGAGACTCATGATTCGACTTCTCAATGACCCCTTTCTTGAGTAAAGATTCTATTTCAGCTTGTGTGTGCGCACAATCCTGTTGTGAAGGAACAAATGTGCGGCTAGGTGTATGCTCTGTGGGTGGAGGCTAATTGAAAAGGAACTCAATTTGGAAACCTTGTATACTGCGCAGTATACACAGGTCAGATGTTATCCAAGGCCATTCATGTAAGAAAAATTGTAATCTCCCCCCAACTGGTAACTGATCCATCTAAACTGTTTTACACTAACAACCAGACTCACTTACCTCCGTGATTATCAGCGGTATGGGGTTTGCTTCTGCCCCCGAGGTCTGGGGAGTAGGGCTGTTGGCAGACGCCCTCCTCGCATCTTGAACCTAGCCCGGCCTGGGCCCTGCCCTAAAAAAGGCCTCTGTGCCTGTTGAACGTGATGCCCACCATATCCGGCGAACCGCCTGGTATTGAGAGGAGGATAGGGGTACTGCCGTCGGAAGGGTGAAGACTTGGAAGGAGTTGGGGCCTTCATAAGGCCGACTGTTTTAGCCTCATCGTCCAGCTCCCTGAGCTGCTTAGGCAGATCTTCCCCGAACAGTAGGTTTGGTGGTTGGATGTTCCCAGCCTTGCATAATGCTGCAAATTTTGGGTTCAGAGCAGGACGGATGGCATTCTTTCGGAGAACATTAATTTCAAAATGCACATTAATGCCATGGCGTCCTGCTGAACATCAGAGAGGGGCCCCCCCATCGACCGACCTGGCAAAGGCCATGATGCCTGAGGTAAGTAATTTTAAAATGTTCTGTAATTTTACCTCCTGGGCTCCAATGTGTCCCCAGATGGAATGGTTCACTGCCAGGACATTTAATAAGGCATAGTTTACTGGGGTAAGGTATTTTGTAGAGGTTTCATCCATGGCCTGATCTTGGAGCTGGTGAGAGGCCATATAATTAATGCTAGTAGCTAGCTCCTCTCCCAGTGGTTCTCCTGATTGGGAAGAGATGGCAAATTTGGATGCCATAGGGGTTACACCCGAAGCTTGCCCCTCATGCCTTGTAGCATGCTCCCCAGCTGTGCCTCCGATATCTGAGTCAGTATAAAACTGTCCTCTTATGCTCCTCAGTGATCGAGACATCAAGCAGCCCTGATACAGGTGCCGCTGCCGCGGGTTCTCCATAATACCTGGGCTCAGATAGCTCCCTTCTTTGGAGCATATCTCTTTGGAGCAACCTCTCCATTAGGTGCTCCAGATGGGTCAGTCTCCCAAATACACTGCCCATAGAAGGAGGAGAATCCTCCTGGCCTGACTCATCCGAGTCCAGGGCCACGACAGACTTTTTAGTGGCTTTTCTCCCCTGCGGGGTAGCCAAGGTGCTTACTGCTGGCACCAAGTCTGTAGCCGCTGGCTCCTCTGCTAGCGGCCTTGAAGGCGAAATCGGCGGCCACCCGCTACCCGCAGACCCGCGGTCTTCAGAAGCTGGCTTCGCTGCAGCCCGTCTCTTTACCTTCGACATATTCTCCGGAAAGTCCGAATACTCTGTTGGACAAAACAGTAACCGAACCCGGAGCAACAACCTCAGATAAAGTATAAACACTTACCTGAGCGTTTTAAAACTTACCGCTGGAAGGAGCAACGCGCCCACCTGTCAGTCGCTGCGCACACGTCAGACGGAATGACGCGCATGCACCTTCACGGCCTTCTTCACGTAGTCACTCGCGTGATTCCAAACTAAAATTTTGTTTAGCTGCCCATCTAATGGGGCTTTTTCACGGGGCGAGTTGACGCAAGATGTCACCAGAGTGAAGAGGTCGTGGTCCAGCACGAGTCTCGCACGATATAACGGGGGTAGATAAAGAGTTCCCACGGTACTCGGCATTTCTGTTATTTGTGCGAGTGACTTGTCCGTTTCCCGAGCTTTCGCGTTAAACCTTGAATGAACATCGTGAACTACACGTGACACAAATGATGTAACTTTTTTTTTCACACACTATATATATCCTCCCTTGGTTGAATTGGCTCATTTGGAGACATATTTTACTGTGTATGTGGGAGACACAGATGGACTGAGCACAGTACCTCGGTCTTACTGTGTGTGGGAGAGGGGGAGAAAGAGACGTACACTCACAGAGGCAGAGTCTCTCAGCCTGTGTAAGAGGGAGGGAGAGAGAGAGAGAGGCACACACAAGGTGGATGTGAAATCTCACCTGCCTGTTTCAGTGACAGACACCCGCCGCCAGTAAATGAAGACACC
Organism: Amblyraja radiata; assembly: GCF_010909765.2. Classification (NCBI taxonomy): domain Eukaryota; kingdom Metazoa; phylum Chordata; class Chondrichthyes; order Rajiformes; family Rajidae; genus Amblyraja; species Amblyraja radiata. The sequence continues at coordinate 151,003,588 of NC_045956.1, forward strand.
CCCATCTGTCTCCCCCTCCTCTCCCTCGACTCCCCCACCTTTCCCTCCCAACTCCAGTCCCGTCCCGACCCCCTGGGAAACTGAATAGAGCAATAATATAGATATAGAAACTGAAACAATATAGAAACTGAATAGCGCAACATGGCAAAAACATCTCTGACACGCTTTACCCCCTTTCTTTGAGATTTTCTGGGAGCCATCTCTGCAAGTGTTCCTGTTAAAAAGATTATCCAACAATGACAATTAGGTGGGACGTCCTCGAAGGACACATACTCATCTTCTGTCCCCTCTGTCCAGCTTCCGGGTTTACCGTTCGCAGGAGTTCCCACGCGCTATATCTCTAAAATCTGAAGTTAGGTAATGTCTAAAGGAACTGCAGATGCTGGTTAATGCTGGTTAATACGCACAGAAGGACACAAAATGTTGGTGTAACTCAGCAGGTAAGTCAGATCTGGGAAGAAAAACATAAAAAGCTGGAGTAAGTCAGCGGGTCAGGCAGCATCTCTGGAGAAAAAGAATAGGTGACGATTCGAATCGGAGCCCTTTTTCAGACATCCTAATCGGAATTGAGTCTGAAGATGTGTCTCGTCCCGAAACATCAGCTTTTTTTCTCCAGAGATGCTGCTTGACTCGCTGAGTTACTCCAGCTTTTTGTGTCTGTCTTCGGTTTAAACCAGCATGTGCAGTTCACTCCTTACACGGGTCTCTGTACAACATTGATTGGTAGCGTTCCGGACCCCTGGACCCGAGGACTCCGACCTGTATCTCTCAAAGAAGTACATGTGAAAATTTTCTCACGGGCCATAAAAATGCGTAACCTTTCAGTAAAGTCCCTTTTAAAGTCCCTTTTAAAGATTATAGTTATTTTCTTGAATCTCATTAACATAACATGAATAAGTTGATGTCCATATGCGGATGCAAATCTTTATTTTTATTTATTTTTTAAATTCAATCCCACATAAGATAATTTTTACTCACCTTCTGTCCCCTCTGTCCAGCTTCCGGGTTCACCGTTCGCAGGAGTTCCCACGGTACCCGCAAGAGTTATTACGGATATCGCACTGGCCACTACGTTCATATAATGTTGCAATACTCAACCACAAGTGTACAAGTCAATCTTGGAGAAATTCAAACTTTCTTGAATTTTCTCCCGAGTGACCAAGTTACACGATGACCTGCCGTTAGCGCTACGGTGGTCCACGGTGGTCCACGAATGCCGAACTGTTATTGCACGAGGTTACCACGATGTTAAACTCCGGTTAACTCTTGCGTCAAGTCGCCCCGTGAAAAGGCCGCTTAAGCAATTTGCCTGCATTAGGGCCATATCCCTCTAAACATTTTCTATCCATGTACCTGTCCAAATGTCTTTTAAATTATGTTATACCACTTGCTTCAACTATCTCCTCTGGCAGTTAATTATATTATTATGAGAAATATTTTAATATATCTACATTAAGTTGATGTTGAAAACACAGGTGTTCAACTACTGATTACTATATAAGGGGAAATGTCATGCATTTATAATCCATTTGTTCTGTAAGACTTCACTGTGATGTTGCAGATGGAGCAGCTTTCTCATGGTTTCAGCAACCAAGGGCAGCGCAGTGGCACAACGGGAAGAATTGATCTTACAGTGCCAGAGCACTGGATTCAATCCTGACTGCATATGCTTTCTGTAGAGAATTGATACATTCTCCCTGTGACCGTGTGGGTTTTCTCTGGGTGCTCCGGTTTCCCCCTAAATTCCAAAGACATGCAGGTTTGTAGGTCAATTGGCTTCAGTAAACACTGTCAATCACCCCTAGTGTGTGGGATAGTGCTAGTGTACCGAATTATTGCTGGTTGGCCCGAACTCGGTGGGCCGAAGGGCCTGTTGCCGTGCTGTATCTCTGAAGTCTAAAATCTAAAGTGCAATTTTAACCTCTGGTACTATGAAATTTGTCTCTCCACAGACCTGTTGAGACCATAGAGTATGTTCTCATTATGATTCAGATTTGCCGCATCTGCTGTACCTTGCTTTTAGATACAAATATAAATAATATTGTTATTTTACAAGTTCTCAAAATAAAACCCATAACCCTTCCTACCATCCTCTCCCTATTCACAAAGCTATTGTGCACTTTTGCCACAAATACGGCCTAATTTGCCAAGAGTCCCCAATATTTTCAGTTTATTTCATCCCATTGATTAAAGTTAGATTGAAGAGTCAAGAGCAAAGGTCAAGAGCGTTTCATTGTCATATGCATCAAAAATGGTACAATTAAATTTCTTGCTGCAGCTTCACAGGGACATTATCGCAACGACACAGCAAATAAATATACAGCAATCAGTAGTCAATTAAATTATCTGTAATTCTTGGTAATCTGAGCATAAGAGGGTGAAAACCAAAGTAGGTAAACTTAAACAAAACCAACGGTAGATTGCTACTGAGGGAAGGTTGTAAGTAAGGCTGTGCAGGGTGGTTCAAGAACTTGAAGGTTGATGGTAAATATTTGTTCACGAACCTGGAGGTCATGGTCTCAGGCTCCTGCTCCTAATTCCCAATGACAGCAGTGTGATGAGAGCATAGCAAATGGAAGGTGTGGGTCTTTGAAGATATTAACTATCTTTCATACGGGAACACTTTGGTAGATTCATTCGATAGTGGGGAGGTCAATACCCATGATGGACCTGCCAATGTCCACCTCTTTGTTAAGATTTAATTAAGATCCCGGAGCTGAAAGGCTAAGTTATTTTGTTGTGCGCTGCCCAACAGTAATAAGATTCTTAAGACTATACTTAGATGGTTACATGAAATGTTTATGTTTCTTGAATGTGATTCTACATATTAGTTTAGCTTAGTTTATTATTTTCTGTTGCAATCCAGTCAGTGAAAAGCCTATATGGTTACAATCAAGCTGACAACAGATATAAGATAAAGGAAATAATGTTTAGTGCAAGATAAAGTAGAGTAAAAGATAGTCTGAGGGTCTCCAATCAGGTAGATGGTAGGTCAGGACTGTTCTCTGGTTCATATTAGGACGGTTCAATTTCCTGATAACTGCTGGGAAGAAACCGTCCCTGGATCTGGAGATGTGCGTTTTGCACTTCTGTACCTGTTGGGAGAGGGGAGAAGAGGGAGTGAACAGGATGAACATAGAAACATAGAAACATAGGAAATAGGTGCAGGAGTAGGCCATTCGGCCCTTCATGGCTGATCATCCATCTTCTAATCCATTAAAATTGTACTCTCATACCACAAGGAGCGTCGTCAAGTTTCAATGAACTTCAAACTTCAAACTTCACACAAGTATAAAAACATACAGAACTTAACATCATTACATAGAAACATAGAAACATTGAAAATAGGTGCAGGAGTAGGCCATTCGGACCTTCGAGCCTGCACCGCCATTCAATATAATCATGGCTGATCATCCAACTCAGTATCCTGTACCTGCCTTCTCTCCATACCCCCTGATCCCTTTAGCCACAAGGGCCACATCTAACTCCCTCTTAAATATAGTCAATGAACTGGCCTTAACTACCTTCTGTGGCAGAGAATTCCAGAGATTCACCACTCTCTGTGTGAAAAATATTTTCCTCATCTCTGTACTAAAAGATTTCCCCCTTATCCTTAAACTGTGACCCCTTGTTCTGGACTTCCCCAACATCGGGAACAATCTTCCTGCATCTAGCCTGTCCAACCCCTTAAGAATTTTGTAAGTTTCTATAAGATCCCCTCCTCAATCTTCTAAATTCTAGCGAGTACAAGCTGAGTCTATCAAGTCTTTCTTCATATGAAAGTCCTGACATCCCAGCAATCAGTCTGGTGAACTTTCTCTGTACTCCCTCTATGGCAAGAATGTCTTTCCTCAGATTAGGAGACCAAAACTGTATGCAATACTCCAGGTGTGGTCTCACCAAGACCCTGTACAACTGCAGTAGAACCTCCCTGCTCCTATACTCAAATCCTTTTGCTATGAATGCTAACATACCATTCGCTTTCTTCACTGCCTGCTACACCTGCATGCCTACTTTCAATGACTGGTGTACCATGACACCCAGGTCTCGTTGCATCTCCCCTTTTCCTAATCGGCCACCATTCAGATAATAGTCTACTTTCCTGTTTTTGCCACCAAAGTGGATAACCTCACATTTATCCACATTATACTGCATCTGCCATGCATTTCCCCACTCACCCAGCCTATCCAAGTCACCTTGCAGCCTCCTAGCATCCTCCTCAGAGCTAACACTGTGCCCAGCTTTGTGTCATCCGCAAACTTGGAGAAGTTGCATTCAATTCCCTTGTCCAAATCATTAATATGTATTGTAAATAGCTGGGGTCCCAGCACTGAGCCTTGCGGTACCCCATTAATCCTTGATTATGTTGAGACTAATCCTTGATTATGTTGGCCTTGCTGAGGCAGCATGAAGTTAGGTTCATGCTGCCTCACTGCACTGGTCCTGAGGATGTGGCCAGGGACTTCATCCGGACAAATTACTTTCACAGATTCACTCCCAGGAAAGATGAACTTACATCTGCCGCAATAACCATTGGTACGGGTGCACCCAAGACTGGCAGGGCAGGTGGCATTCCACCACCAACCTTCTGTTCAAAGCGGGCATCACCTCCACCATACTCTATGTAATAAACTTGCCCCGCATATCACCTTTCAACCTTGTCCCCCTCACCTTAAAGCTCTACCTTCCAGTATTTGACATTTACATCCTGGGAAATGGGTTCTGACTGTCTTCCGTACCTAATCTATCAGGACTCCCAACAACCTCCCGGCATTCCAGGAAAATCCATTTGATCTGTCCAACCTCTCTGTGTAGCTAATACAGCCAGCATTCTTATAATCCTCCGCTGCACCTTTTTTCAAAGCAAGGAAAAACAGGAAAGTGTCAGAAATGGTCCAAGTAAATTTGAGGCTGAGCAAAAGTTAATAATGGTTAATAAAGTTAATAAAAGTTAATAAAAGTTAATAAAACTGATGGGTTCTGCATGAGTGCCGGGAGCAGCATACTTCTGCTACCATAGAGAAAGAGTTGGGGTGTAGTACCAGAGAAACCTTGGAACAAGGACAGATCCCACTAGCCAACAAAAAGAAACACACATGCTATTCTTGTCGCTGGCAGTAAAATTGTTTGATCCATTTTAATAAAGTCTTTTCAGCAGCATATGAAATATTCTCTGCATTGCCAAATTATTTATAAAGCCAAAGTACAAATCTAAACAAAACATAATACTGGAAATACTGGGGTAGTATCTATAGAGAGACAGAGTGGTGCTTATAGTTCCTGACCTTTTATCAGGCCTTCCACTTACATATTTACAGCACTTTCGGTTTCCATATCAGGTATCCAGCATTTGCAATATTTTGCTGTCATTTGTTAGAGCAGGAAAATGATCATACAAAACAAAAACAAATGACTCCAACTTCCATTTAGAGTCAGAATTACAGAGCTTTACAGCACAGAAACAGGCCTTCAGCCTTTTGTCCATGTTGACACAAATTGGCAGTTTGGGCTCGTCCCATATGCCTGTAATTGGCCCATAGCCCTCTGAACCATTCCTATCCGTCCAATCTGTCTATATTACTTTTAAATGCCATAACTGCATCCGCTTCTGTAGATTCCTACGGCAGCGCATTTCATATATGGACTATCCTCTGAGTCAAAAAGTTGCCCCTGAGGACCCTCGTTCATTTGTCCCCTCTAACAAGCCAATGGCCTCTAGTTTTAGAATCCTCAACGCTGGAAAATAAGACAGTGAGCTGACTCACTTTATTCACCATGTCCCTCATGTTCTTGTCACCACAATAAGGTCACCCCTCAGCGTCCTGGGGAAATTCCCAGCCTATCCAACTTCCCCCCTGTAAGTCAAGCCCGGAGTTGAGGTAATATCCCGGCCAATCTCTTCTGCACCATTTCCAACTTAATTACATCATTTATATAAAGTGGATGATCAGAACCGCAAACCAACAACTTATGAAGCTGCATCATGACATCACAAAATTGTATTCAATACCATTCCCAAAAAAGAAGGGTCTCAACCCGAAACATCACCCATTCCTTCTCTCCAGAGATGCTGCCTGTCCCGCTGAGTTACTCCAACATTTTGTGTCTCACATCCCAATGAACGCAAATGTGTCAAATACCTTCTTCACCAGCCACCTTGTCCACTTGACCTACCACTTTTAGGGAATATTGCACCTGCACTCCCAGATCTCCATGTTCTATAGCACTCTCCAGGGCTTTACCATTTATCCTGTAAGTCCTGCCCTCATTTAACATACCAAAGTGCAACCTCATATTGCCAGAGTTAACTTCCGTTTGCCATTCCTTGGCCCACCTTCCCAACTGATTTAGATCTTATTGTAAACTTAGATATCCATCCTCACAGTCTTCTATTCCACCAATGTTGGTGTCATCTGCAAATTTGCTAACAATGTTAACTACATTGTCATCCAAATTGTTAATGTATATAACAAACAGCAGAGGACCCAGCAATGACCATTGTGGCACTTCACTGGGCACACGCCTTCAATTAGAAAAACCTATGTTTGAACGTTCCCCCTGTGACCACAGGGGTTTTCTTTGGTGCTCCTGTTTTCACTCACACTCCAAAGTTGCACAGATTTGTAGGTTAATTGGCTTAGGTTAAATTGTAAATTGTCTCCAGTTTGTAGGAGAGTGTTGGTCAATTGGGGTGATTACTGGCCGGCGCAGACTCTTTGGGCCAAAGGGTCTGTTTCCACGCTGTATTTCTGAAGTCTAAAGCCTAAAGGCTCCTTCCTCCAAGCCAACTTTGAATTTAATTAGCTAGCTTACCTTGGATTCCATGTGATGTAACCTCCCAGACAAGCCTACCATGTGGAAACTTGAGACGGAAGAAGGGTCCTGACCTGAAACATCACCTATCCATGTGCTCCAGAGATGCTGCCAGACCTGCTGAGTTGCTCCAGCATTTTGTGTCTTTGTGTAAAAAAGTTTCTACAGTTTCTTGTTTCTACCATGCAGGGCCTTACTAAGACCTTGTTAAAATCCATATAGACAATGTCTAACTTTCCCTCATTAATTCTCCTGGTGACCTCTTCAAAAAGACTCCACTAGATGTGTGAGACATGGATTCCCTTGCATAAAGCCATTCAGATAAAGGAAATCAACAATTGGTGCAGATGCAGTAAATCTGAGTATATTGACAGTGCCCTAATATAGCAAAACATCCAATGGCTCTTCACTTGGAATATTAGCAAATAAGCAATGGTGCTGATCCACGAAAGATCAAAAGCTTAATTTGGGCATGGTGGTGTAGAGGTAGAGTTTATTGTCTTACGCCAGAAACCCCGGTTCAATCCTGACTACAGGCGCTTGTCTGTTCGTTCGTACGTTCTCCCCGTGACCTGTGTGGGTTTTCTCCGCCCACACTCCAAAGACGTGCAGGTGTTTAGGTTAGTTGGCTTGGTAAATGTAAAATTAGCCCTAGTGTGTGTAGGGTAGTGTTAATGTGCAGGGATCGCTGGTCGGTGGGCCAAAGGGCCTGCTTCCGCGCCGTATCTCTAAACTAAGTTAAAACTTAAATAAGCTTCATCAAGGAAGTAGATATCAAGGGGCATCTAAGAATCTGAACAGAGTTAGAGAAACCAAAAGGTTGAAGGAGTAAATCAATGGATCAGGCAGCATCTCTGGAGAACATGGAGAGGTGACATTTCAGGCTGGGACCCTTCTTCAGACTGATGATGGTGAGGGAAAGAAAGCTGGAATAGAGGTGGGGGCAGGACAAAGCCTGGCAGGTGTTAGGTGGATACAGGTGAGGGATTTTTTAAATTGGCAGATGGGTAGACAAAGGCCAGAGATGAAAAGATGTGAGATAAGGATAGATGATCTGAAATTCATGAAGCCATAGGAAGGAATACAGGTGGAAGGGGATATAGGGAATGGCAAGTAGAGAAATGTGTGTGAATCCAGGTGGGACACAGGGAAGAGAAGGGGGTAAAAATGGAAGGGGGGGGGGAGGGGGGGGAGGGGGGTAGTTCTAGGTTCCTCGTCTCACCTACACTTTGTTCAGGGATACTGCTTGACCCACTGACTTACTCCAGCAATGTTTGTCCTTTTTAGTAAACCAGCATCTGCAGTTCCTTATGTTTCAAAGTTGTTCCAGAGTTTGGCAACAATTGGAACTCTTTTAAATCCAAGATGATTGGTAGACAAAGAACGTGGTTGGATCTTAAATGTTGTCTACATGGGTTTGGCAAGCAGCTCAGTTCACGGGAAAATAGGAATGCAGTGATTCACAGATCCTGAAAAATGAATAAATAAAATAAAATGGAAAACTACTCCATATTTGCAAGTTTATCAATGTGACAAACATTGACATCATTTTTGTTCAGAACAAATACAGACACTCCCTGCTTTATGCAATATGCAACTTACATAAACTTGCACTGATGCAAACAATTCTTTAAGTCCATTGTTGAATTTCCGGGTATGCAGCCGTTTCCATAAGCTGATCAGCTGTTCCCGTGGATGCTTGCATGTGGTCTTCCCCGCTCTTTCTCTCACTCACACATCCTTTCGTTGGAGAAACTGAGTTATGTTGGACAATAATTTCTGCGTACATATTTGGGTTTTTTTAATTGGGTATATTTATGGAGAGATTGACAAGCTCTTGATTAGAACGGGTGTCAAAGGTTATGGGGAGAAGGCAAGAGAATGGGGTTGTGAGGGAAAGATAGAACAGCCATGATTGAATGGCGGAATAGTCGAGATGGGCCAAATGGTCTTAATCGGCTTCTATGACATGAACCTATGACCATTTCAGTGAAAGAGATAACAATGTACAGTCTCCATAAATCACTTCCGTTCTAATAAACTACAATTTAACTGCAGTGACACGTAAAATCAATCCAATGCTCCTGGTATACAATTTCACAGAGAAATGGACAGAATTTCAGAATGAAATCCTAAATCACATTACATTGGTTCAATCAAACAGAAAGAAAAGATGAAAAAAAAAGCAGAAAATGCTTGAAAAACCCAGCAGGTGCTGGACACTTATATGTGATTTTTAGAAACAAAAGATTAATTTGATTTCAGCATAAGTGAAGGAATTACTTTAATATATTGCCAAGTCAACGAAAGCGAAACAGATATATGGAGTTTCAAGTTACTTTACGTTTATAGAACATAGAAAGTACAGACTAGAAACAGGCCCTTTGGACCATAATTTCTGTGCTGAACGTAATGCCAGGACAATCTGCATACTCATAATCCATATCCCTCCATTCCCTGCATATCCATGTGCCTATCCAAAAGTATTTTAAATAGCACGATCAATCTGCCCACACCACCACTGCCCACACCTACCACCCCATGTGAAAGAAACATCTCATACATCTCTTTTAAACATTGTCCCCTCAGATCTTAAAGCAATACCCTCCAGTATTTGATTTTTCCATCCTGGGTAAAAATGTTCTGACTGTCTACCGCATGAGTACTTCTTGTAGTTTTGTATACTCTGGAAAGTCCAGAGAAAACAATCAGGTTTTAGAAAACGATATATCCTTGGGACTAACACCCTTTAATCTACTAAACCTCCTCTGTACCCTTCCTTCCTGTATTGGGGTATCCACAACTGCACGTATTCTGGATATTTTAAGATCAATGAACTTAAAGATAATATTTGAATAAATAGAACAATGTTAAATTCGGACATTGTTTGAAATATTCTGTAGCTAGAGCGCAGTAAATTGACACTCGGCTGAACTGCAAGCACAATGCTCATCGATCCATTTCTTCATTAAAGTGAACTGTATGTTTCCAATGTTGAAATATTGGGCATCCGATGCAGATTGTGTTACAAAAACATCCATTTCGGATGGGATGCTTCAGTAATGCATTATATTAAGAGGCACGAAGTGGGCGGGATGAGATGGGAGAGAAAGTGAAATGTCACAAATGGAGAAATTGCAGGGCACTTTCAGAAGGGGATATATAAATTCCAATACAAATCAAATTAATGCTAGTTGATAAGGATGCAATGAATAATTAAAATAGATAGCAATCAACATCTTTGTAAGAAACAGATAGGAAAATAATGATCATGGAAAAGCAAATTAACGGGTTAAGTTTAAGGTAGCTGAGAGAAAGTACGCAAGTAAATAAATAATACATCAAAATGAATATTTAAGTATTTCATTAGTCGACTGACAGCACAAATTTCAGCAAATTGCCAAAAGAAGCAGAGGAGCAAGAGGGAACATTTTGAACTAGTGAGTCATATTCTCAAATGTACTGTTGAATAGAATAGTGGAAGCAGATCTGATGTGCAGTTGAATATACACTTGACCAAAAAAATCTGGCAAGGCAGCAGGAAAGAGCAAGGGTGTGCGTGCCTTGCACGTCAGATGGAGTTGAGGATAAAATGACCGACAAGCGTGTCTCAGTGTTGTAAATTCAAACGATAGCATGTTTGGTTAACCTTCAGTTCAGTGCTTCTGCGAACTAACTGATGCTGAACCATAGGGCATGCTGGACAGCAGAATTGCTCCTTGGTCACCTCCTTCCATGCAGGAGAACTGTTCTTTTTAAATACTGATATTTCCAGGGTTAGTCAAGAATAGGGAACTCTTTGAAACCCTTCCATAAGTAAGAAAGATTGTCTGCTGAGAACGTCGTTTGCTGAGATCACTGGGGTGGCACAGTGGTGCAGCGATAGAGTGGCTGCCTTCCAGGTTCGATTCTGACTATGGGTGCTGTCTGGACAGAGTTTGTACGTTCTCCCTGTGACCTATATGGGTTTTCTCCGGGTGCTCCGGTTACCTCCCACACTACAAAGACGTACAGGTTTGTAGGTTAATTGACTTTGGTAAAATTATAAATTTCCCTAGTGTGTAGGATAGTGTTATAGTACGGGGTGATTGCTGGTCAGCGAAGGCTTCCGCTCTAAAGTCTAAAGTCTAAAAGTAGATTAATTAGCTTCATGTGAGTACAGGCCTTCGATAATTTTAAATCTTAATTAAATCTTAGTTGGAAGTAAGGTTTTTGGATAAGTATGTGGAGATGCAGAGAATGGAGGGATGTGAATTATGTGGAGGTAGATGGTCTTGGCATCATGTTCAGCACAGACATCGTGGGCCGAAGGGCCTGTTCTTGAGCTGTACTGTTCTATTTTTTTTTATAACTAGTTACTAAGCACAGGTTCATACAACAGTTTTAAAACATATGGGATCACAGGAGTTGCGGATGACAGAACGCTGGACCAGAGAGTTTAAACTATATCTTCATCAAAAATTAGAGTAAAACTATAAACAAAGGCTGAAAAATGAATAAATCTGCAGATGCTGGGAACTGGACCATAAAAGGAAAAATGTTGGAAGAACCCAGACAATTCTGTAACCTGCCACTGTCACCCAACTCTACCCCCCTACTCTCTGGTTCCATCTGCTCATCATGTGTCACCCTTCCTCAGTCCACCAGTCACATCTGGCTCCTGTTCCTCCTCTCTTCGATATATTGTTTATCTGAGCTCTTCACTCTGTTTCTCTGCCGGTTTTTCAACCCCAATCACCGCCTCCCTCCCCAGTTAACAGATTATCCCAGACCTCTGAGTTCCATAGATACATACTGTAGATACATAGACAGGAGTAGGCCATTCGGTCCTTCGAGACAGCAGCACCATTCAATGTGATCATGGCTGATCATCCACAATCAGTTCCTGCCTTCTCTCCATATCCCTTGATTCCGCTAGCCCTAAGAGCTCTATCTAACTCTCTTTTGAATGTATCCAGTGAATCAGCCCCGCTGCCTTCTGAGGCAGATAATTCCACAAATTCACAACTCTCTGGGTGAAAAATCCATTTGTTATGAAGGCCAACATGCCATTAGCTTTCTTCACTGACTGCTGTACCTGCCTGCTTACTTTCAGTGACTCTTGTTCAAGGACACCCAGGTCTCGTTGCACTTCCCCTTTACCTAATCTGACACCATTCAGATAATAATCTGCCTTCTTGTCCTTGCCACCAAAGTGAATAACCTCACATTTATCCACATGATACTGCATCTGCCATGTATCTGCCCACTCACCTAACCTATCTAAGTCACCCTGCATTATCTTCACAGTTCACACTGCCACCCGGCTTTGTGTCATCTGCAAATGTTCTAATGTCTCTTGTAATTCCTTTGTCGAAATCATTAATATACTGTATATTGTAAATAGCTTTGGTCCCAGCACCGAGCCTTGTGGCACCCCACTAGTCACTACCTGCCATTCTGAAAGGGAGCAGTTAATTCCTACTCTTTGTTTCCTGTCTGCCAACCATACCCTACCCCCAATACCATGTCCTCTAATTTTGCCCACTAATCTCATGTGTGGGACCTTATCAAAGGCTTTCTGAAAGCCCAGATACACCACATGCACTGGCTTTGCCTTATCCATGTTACTTGTTATTTGTTACATCCGCAAAAAATTCCAGAAGATTAGTCAAGCAAGATTTCCCCTTTGTAAATCCATGCTGATTTGGACCGATCCTGTTACTACTATCCAAATGCGCTGCTATTACATCTTTAGTAATGAATTAGTAATGAATTCCAGCATCTTTCCCACCACCGATGTCAGGTGAACTGGTCTATAATTCCTCTAGAAGATCATTCAGCCAGTCAAGTAGCATGTGCGGAATGTGAAAGTAGTCAATATTTCAAAGCGCAAGTGTGGAGAGGAGCGTGGAGTAAAACAAACAAGGGTGTGTTGAAACAAAGAACTGCAGATGCTGGAATCTTGTGTAGAACGCATAGTGCTGGACTAATGCAGCATCACTGGAGGACATGGATAGGCTTAGGTTGAGGTTTAGGATAGGTTTAGGTTTAGGTATATTATTGTCATGTATACTGAAGTCGAGTGAAAAGCTTTATTTTGCATGCCACACAAACAGATCGAATATATTTGTTTTCACGTCTTTCTCCACATTAAAAACAGTGCTGAAATATTCATAATGCAGGTTTATAGGACTCTTGTTAAACTGCATTTGGATTATTATGTGCAGTTCTGGTCTCTCCATTACAGGAAGAATGTGGCTTTGGAAAAGGTTCAGAGAATAGTTTACCGGAATATTGCCAGGAATGCCAAGTGAGTGCCTGGAACACACTGCTGGGGGTGGGGATGCAGTCAAATATGAATGTGGCATTTAAGAGACTTTTGAATAGGCATATGGATATGCAGGGAATGGAGGAATATGGATTATGTGCAGGCAGATGAGCAACACAGACATTTTGAGATGAAGGGATTGTTCTATGTTCTATGTTCGACATATCCCAACCTGTTATATCTTCACACTTCCTTTCCCCACCGAACTGTTATCTGCCAATCAATCCTTCTCACCTGTATCCACCTATTACTTGCTATCCCTTGTCCAATCCTCAGAGGCATTGTCATAGAGTCACACAGCACAGAAAGAGGCCCTTCGTCCCAACTTGTCCATGCTGACCAATATGCCCCATCCAATCAAGTCTCATTTGGCCCACGTCTCTATAAATCGTTCCTATCCATATACCTGTCCGAATGATTTTTAAATGTTTTTAGAATCACTGAGTCATACAGTAGCAATGTTACAAAATTTTGAGATTTAAAAAATCAAGTCTGTAATTTATCCCATCAGATAAAGCATAAAAATAAGTTTGATTTGACACCTAATTCACTTTCATATCTCAAGTATTTAAAAAGTTATGGCCATTTTCATACTCGGAAATGAGCATCTTGTTCCCTATTGATTTTCTATGGACATAACAAAAAAGCTGTGATCGTGAACAGTCAAAAGCCCATAACTTTCTTAAAAATTAAGAGAACTGAATGAAATTTTCAGTTATCATAGATTGAAGCATTCTTAAACAAATATAAAATAATCTTACTTGGATGACCTGAAATTAAAGCATATAATTAGTTAGTTACCTAATTGTAGCTAATTTCAGACTTCAATTACTAGATCTAAACATCTATCCATTTCTTAATAAATGAATAACATTTTTAAATAGCCTAAATGTCCAAATAATATTCACAAATAATTCACAATAAAACATGATTTTAAAATCTCATTTACATTAATTTATAGACCAAATGGAAGGAATTTAGTGTTCAATTGCTGTAAATAAATGCCCATTTAAATCAGCTTTCCAGTGGGTCCCTGTGGAACGCGCTGGTTTAGAATGTTCACATTGCGGTAGATTTGTGCCCCCAAAATACTGCGGGATATAATGGGCCCAAAATGAGCTACTCGCAATATTAAACTTTGTATAAAGGGATCTTTAGAAGCCCTTTTTAATGTAAAAATATACAGCCTAACTTCAGTTATTTGCTTTATGAGACCCTGCGGTTGCTGGTGTTCGCGGGTTTAGAGATTGATTTTTAAACTACTATAACTATTATACGAGGCCTTTAAAACTAATAATAGCTTTTGCGACGGGGTCTTCCAGCGATTTTTCGTTAATAATTAACTAGGCTGAACATCTTCGATTTAAACAGCCTAGAGAAAATCGCGTTTTAAACCCGCCCCCTCTAAACGGCGCCAAAATCGCGCACACCCGCAGCGACAGATTTTCAACGACGCTTCAGGTAGGCTTTGCAACATACCTACATACAGTGTGGAAATAGGCCCAGCTTACCCACATTTTTATATTGGCTACTTCCCTTCTGCTCTTTCATCTAGATGAAGGGTTTCAAGAAGGTTGTCGCAAGCAATGTCTGCCATTTCCTTTCACGGTGCACGGCATGGTGGCACAACAGTAGAGTTGCTGCCTTTTCTTTGGTGCTGTCTGTATGGAGTTTGTACATTCTCCAGGTGACCGCATGGGTTTGCTCCGAGATCTTCGGTTTCCTTCAACACTCCAAAGAAATACAAGTTTGTAGGTTAATCGGTTTGTTATGTGTAAATTGTCCCTAGTGTGTGCAGGATACAGTTAATATAGAAACATAGAAACATAGAAAATAGGTGCAGGAGGAGGCCATTTGTCCTTTCGAGCCAGCACCGCCATTCATTGTGATCATGGCTGATCGTCCCCAATCAATAACCTGTGCCTGCCTTCTCCCCATATACCTTGATTCCACTAGTCCCAAGAGCTCTATCTAACTCTCTCTTAAATCCATCCAGTGATTTGGCCTCCACTGCCCTTTGTGGCAGGGAATTCAACAAATTCACAACTCTCTGGGTGAAAATTTTATTTTCTCCCTCAGTCTTAAATGGCCTCCCCTTTATTCTAAGACTGTGGCCCCTGGTTCTGGACTTGCCCAACATTGGGAACATTTTTCCTGTATCTAGCTTGTCCAGTCCTTTATATGTTTCTATAAGATCCCCCCTCAGCTATATTTAGGAGGGAGTTAGATGTGGCCCTTGTGGCTAAAGGGATCAGGGGGTATGGAGAGAAGGCAGGGATGGGATACTGAGTTGGATGATCAGCCGAATGGCCTTCTCCTGCACCTATTTTCTATGTTTCTATGTTTCTATGTTTCTATCCTTCTAAACTCCAGTGAATACAAGCCTAGTCTTTTCAACCTTTCCTCATATGACAGTCCCGCCATCCCAGTGATCAATCTCGTGAACCTACGCTGCACTGCTTCAATCACAAGGATGTTCTTCCTCAAATTAGGAGACCAAAACGGTACACAATACTCCAGATGTGGTCTCACCAGAGCCCTATACAACTGCAGAAGAACCTCTTTACTCCTATACTGAAATCCTCTTGTTATGAAGGCCAACATTCCATTAGCTTTCTTCACAGCCTGCTGTACCTGCATGGCAACTTTCAGTGACCGGTGTACAAGGACACACAGGTCTCACTGTACCTCCCCCTTTCCTAACCCAACCCCATTGATATAATAGCCTGTGGGGATCTTTTGTCGGTGCGGACTCGGTGGGCTAAAGTGCCTGTTTCCTCGCTGTACCTCTAAACTAATCTAACCTAAATGCGCCTCACTTGCGGAGTGTTTTCCAACAGTTTACTTCTCTTGCTCAAGTGTCCAACATCTGCAATCTCTTGTGTTTGTGTTATGTTGTTGATGATGATCCTGTTTAATTTTGTCTTTTGACAAAGCTCATTTGTCATTTACTTCTTCACTCATCTTAATATTTTTTTTATATTTAATGTAATTCAGTCAATATAAGCAGGACGGCTGTGAGTGAAGTGTGAGTCTTTGGCTTGAGAGTCTTCGGCGAGGAGGCTGAGGAGAGGAGGCTACGAAAAACGCTGGCGATGGAGAGACGAAAGAAGGAGATGTCAAGCAAACTGATTCAGTGTGATGCTTGCAGTATGTGGGAGGTCAAGGACACTGCTGGTGCCTCTGGCTGCTACAAATGTGAGAAGTGCATCCAGGTACAGCTCCTGAAGGACCGTGTTGGGGAACTGGAGAAGCAAGTGGATGACCTCAGGTTCTTCCGAGAAACTGAGTCTTTCCTCGACAAGTCCTATAGTAAGATTGTTACACCTAAAGTACTGGAAGAGAGAAGGTGGGTGACGGTGAGAAAGGGAGGGAAACATGGAATGCAAACGTCCCTGGGTGTTGTACCTCTTGTGAACAGGTTCACCCACTTAGAAACTGTCGGGACAGAAGACGTTATCACACTGAGCGGCGGACTGGCTTGCAAAGCAAAAAGGGCTGTTGAGCCAAAACTAAAGAGGCCAATGTCAGGCAACGCCATTGTAGTTAGAGACTCCATTGTGAGAGGCACGGACTGGGGTTTCTGCGGCGACAGACGGGATTCGAGGATGGTGTGCTGACTTCCTGGTGCCAGAATCCAGGATGTCACGGACAGAGTGCAGCAAATCCTCAAGAGCGAAGGTGAACAGCCGGAAGTGGTAGTGCATGTCGGCACAAACGATGTTGGAAAGAAGGGGATGAATATTCTGCAGCGTGACTTTAGAGAGCTCGGAAAAATGCTGAAAAGCAGGACCTCCAGGATTGTTATCTCCGGTTTGCTTCCAGTTCCTCGTGCTGGTGAGAGCAGGAACAGGGAGATACGGGACCTGAATGTGTGGCTGAGGAACTGGTGCACCGGGCAGGGATTTAGATTCTTAGATCACTGGGATCTGTTTTGGAGTAAGGGGGAACTGTACAAAAGGGACGGATTGCAGCTTAACAGGTGGGGGACCAGCATTCTGGCAGGCAGGTTTGCCACTGTTACACGGGTGGTTTAAAACTGAATAAGGGGGGGAGGGGGGGTTGTCAAATGGGAAAGTCAAGGACGTAGTTAAAGGGAAAGAGAGTAAAGGGATAGTTAATGACTCCAGAATTAACGGGAAAGAAAGCTCACAAAGGGATAGGAGAGTATGGCCAAGTGTAATAGGGATCGATGTGAAAGGTGAGATGCGTAAGGAATTAAAAGTATTGTAGATGAATGCGTGAAATATAAGAAGTAAAGTAGATGAGCTTGAGGCTCAGTTAGATGTTGGTAGATATGACATTGTGCGGATTACTGAGACGTGGCTGCAGGAGGGTCGGGCCTGGGAACTTAATATTCAGGGTTATACATCCTATAGAAAGGACAGGCAGGTGGGCAGAGGAGGGGGGGGTAGCTCTGCTGGTGTGGGATGGAATTCAGTCCCTTGCGAGGGAAGACATAGGGACTGACGAGGTAGAGTCACTGTGGATTGAGTTGAGGAATTGTAAAGGCAAGAAGACACTAATTGGTGTTATCTACAGACCCCCAAATAGTAGCCCGGATGCAGGGTGTAAGTTGCAACAGGAGTTAAAACTGGCATGTAACAAAGGTAATGCCACTGTGCTGATGGGGAATTTCAATATTCAGGTAGACAGGGAAAATCAGGTTGGTTCAGGACCCCAAGAAAGAGAATTTGTAGAATGCCTTCGAGATAGATTCTTAGTGCAGCTTGTAATGGAGTCGACCAGAGAAAAGGCAATTCTGGATTTAGTGTTGTCCAATGAACCAGATATAATAAGAGAACTCGAGGTAAAGGGACTGCTTGGAGGTAGAGATCAAAATATGATTAGTTTTAATCTGCAATTTGAGAAGGAGAACATTAAATAGGAAGTGTCAGTGAATATCTAAGGGGGTAGAGGAACTGAAAGAAATTGTCATTAGGCGAGAAATAGTGTTGGGTAGGCTAATGGGACTGAAGGATGATAAATCCCCTGGGCCTGATGGTCTGCATCCCAGGGTCCTCAGGGAGGTGGCTCTAGAAATAGTGGACGCATTGGTGATCATTTTCCAATGGTCGATAGATTCAGGATGCAGTGAAGAAAGCTAATGGAATGTTGGCCTTCATAACAAGAGGATTTCAGTTTAGGAGTAATGAGGTTCTTCTGCAGTTGTATAGGGCTCTGATGAGACCACATCTGGAGTATTGTGTACAGTTTTGGTCTCCTAATTTGAGGAAGGACATCCTTGTGATTGAGGCTGTGCAGCATAGGTTCAGGAGATTGATCCCTGGGATGGTGGGACTATCATATGAGGAAAGTTTGAAAAGACTAGGCTTGTATTCACTGGAGTTTAGAAAGATGAGGGGGGATCTTATAGAAACATATAAATTTATAAAAGGACTGGACAAGCTAGACGCAGGCTAAAATGTTCCCAATGTTGGGCGAGTCCAGAACCAGGGGCCACAGTCTTAGAATAATGGGGAGGTCATTTAAGACTTAGGTGAGAAAAAACATTTTCACCCAGAGAGTTGTGAATTTATGGAATTCCCTGCCACAGAGGGCAGTGGAGGCCAAGTCACTGGATGGATTTAAAAGAGTTAGATAGAGTTCTAGGGGCTAGTGGAGTCAAGGGATATGGGGAGAAGGCAGGCACGGGTTATTGATAGGGGCCGATCAGCTATGATCACAATGAATGGCGGTGCTGGCTCGAAGGGCCGAATGGCCTCCTCCT
The DNA here is from genome assembly GCF_010909765.2 of Amblyraja radiata. NCBI lineage: Eukaryota > Metazoa > Chordata > Chondrichthyes > Rajiformes > Rajidae > Amblyraja > Amblyraja radiata. Next base: position 151,022,442 of record NC_045956.1, read on the forward strand.
GCACCTATTTTCTATGTTTCTATGTTTTTATGTTTCTAATTTGTATGGATATAAAGTGGATTCCAGCAAATGTTTAATAAAATTTGCAAAACATTCACACTAATACAATGTAAAACACTAACCCTATTGAACCTTATAGGAATGACTCCCCATTCCCTCAGTTCTGCCACCATAATCCAATTTCGTACATCAAATAAGTAATTTCAGTCTTTAACCAAAAATGGAAATACAAGCTTGTGTGTTGTTTATTTCTACATATCCTCGTTATTTCCCGAAGAGCCGAAGAGCCACATGAAGACCCGCCTCCCTCTCCCTCTCCCTCTCCCTCTCCCTCTCCCTCTCCCTCTCCCTCTCCCTCTCCCTCTCCCTCTCCCTCTCCCTCTCCCTCTCCCTCTCCCTCTCCCTCTCCCTCTCCCTCTCCCTCTCCCTCTCCCTCTCCCTCTCCCTCTCCCTCTCCCTCTCCCTCTCCCTCTCCCTCTCCCTCTCCCTCTCCCTCTCCCTCTCCCTCTCCCTCTCCCTCTCCCTCTCCCTCTCCCTCTCTCCCTCTCTCCCTCTCTCCCTCTCTCCCTCTCTCCCTCTCTCCCTCTCTCCCTCTCTCCCTCTCTCCCTCTCTCCCTCTCTCCCTCTCTCCCTCTCTCCCTCTCTCCCTCTCTCCCTCTCTCCCCCTCTCTCCCCCTCTCTCCCCCCTCCTCCCCCCCCCTCCCCCTCTCTCACTCTGAAACTTCACCCAAACGTTTCCAGTGATGCTGCCTGTCCTGCTTCTCTCGCTCTCCGAAATGTCACTCACTCCTTCTTTCCAGAGATGCTGCCTGTCCTGCTGTCAGCCCATTTAGCCTATGGGTTTCTGCAAATTGATCCATGTGTGTTTTGTGCTGTATTGCAAGACAATAAGAAAGGGTATAACTGCTCAGGGGATTGGATTGGCATAGCAACTAAAGGTGGTTGCAAGCCAGGATGGTTGTTTACATGCAGAGGAAACAATCCTTCCAATTTAACACACCTAAACTCTCTTGTGAGCTCTTATTTGTCAGGATATCCATTGTAATCAGACGCTTGCTAGGTCTTTTGTTCTTGAGTGCATTGTAAGATCTTGATTTAGAAGTTGGGAGGTGATGTTGCAGTTGTATCAGACGTTGGTGAGACCGCATTTAGAGTATTGTGTTCAGTTCCGGATCATGTTATAGGAAAGACGTTGTCAAGCTGGAAAGGGTTCAGAGAAGATTTGCAAGGATGTTGTCAGGGATAGAGTGTCTGAGCTATAGGTAGAGGTTGTGTAGGCTGGAACTCTTCTTTACTGAGGAGTAATCTTCTTGAGGCGCATAAAATCATGACAGGAAGCCAGACGTAGGGAGAGCGAGTATTGGCTAGAAGTAGGTGTCAGAGGGAAAGAAGATTTAAAAAGAGCGCCAAAGGCCCGGTTCAAGTGTTTACCATGAAGGTCGGAGAGAAGCAGCAGCCTGAAGCAGCGAGAGTGAGTATTGGCTGGAATTAGGTGAGTCAGAGGGAAAGAAGATTTAAAAAGCGCGCCCAAAATCCAGGTTCGAGTAATTTACAAATTAGCCCTAAAGTAGTTGGTTAGGTAACAGACAAAGAAGTGCAGCTGTAGTGGAGCAGCCTTGTTAGGAGCGGCCTTGTTGAGGTGAAGTACCTTGGTGAGTAATTTGTGAGTTTTTGGCTCAAAAGTCTTCCTTGGGGAGTAAAGTGTGAGTCTTTGGCTCAAGAGTAATCGGCGAGGAGACTGAGGCAAGGAGGCTACACTTAATTCGAAATTTGTGATTTTTGTTTATTCACTGCGGAAGTGGCAGGCAAGTTGGTACAGTGTGTTTCCTGCAGGATGTGGGAAGTCAGGGACACAGCTGGTGCTTCTGGAAACCACACCTGCAGAAATTGTGCCCAGATGCAGCTCCTGAATAAACGTGTTGGGGAACTGGAGCAGCAGTTGGATGAACTCAGGGCCATCCGTGAAAATGAGAGTTTCCTGGACAAGACCTACAGTGAGGTTGTCATACCAAGGATGCAAGAAGAGCGAAGGTGGGTGACTGTGAGCAAGAGGAGTAAACGTGGAGTGCAGGAGACGCCGGTGGCTGTACCTATGGAAAACAGGTACATCCTCTTGGCAGCGGATGGCACGACAAGATTGAGTGGTAGCCAGGGCTGCGTTTCCAACCCTGGTGTTGAGGCTCAATGGGGAAGAGTGACGTCAGGCAGAGCTGTAGTGGTGGGAGACCCCATCGTCAGAGGTGCGGGCAGAAGATTCTGCGGCAACAGGCGAGACTCCAGGATGGTGTGTTGCCTCCCTGGTGTTAGGGTCCAGGACATCTCGGAGCAGCTACACGGCATCCTCAAGAGTGAGGGGGAGCAGCCGGAGGTTGTGGTGCATGTTGGCACAAATTATATAGGTCGGAAGAGAAAGGAGGTTCTGCACAAGAATTTATGGAATTGGGGAGAAAACTGAAAAGCAGGACCTGCAGGGTAGTGATCTCAGGATTGCTTCCAGTACCTCGTGCTAGTGAAGGTAAGAATAGTAAGATTGAGGAAATTAATGTGTGGCTGAGAAGTTGGTGCAGGGGGCAGGGATTCCGATTTCTGGATGATTGGGATCTCTTCCGGGGCAGGGGTGCCTTTTTAAAAGGGACGGGTTGCACCTTAACTGAAGGGGAACCAACATCCTAGCGGGAAGGTTTGCTAATGCCACACAGGAGAGTTTAAGCAGGATAGGCACGGGGTTGGAATCTCGTGCAGGACAGAGGCATGTACAAGGCTAGAAGTTGGTATGGAGGTTTGTGTGGGAAAGGTTAGTGGACATAATAGGCAGGTGAAAGGCGGAGAGCGAGGAAGGAGGTTTAGTTTAAACTGCATGTATTTTAATGCAAGGGGCCTGATGGGTAAGGTAGATGAGCTTAGGGCATGGATAGGTACGAGCGACTGGGACGTTGTAGCCATGACTGAAACCTGGTTAAGGGAGGGGCAGGACTGGCAGCTCAGGCCGGGTGCAGGAGATTTAGGAGAGACAGGGTGAGGGTAAAAGAGGAGGGTGGGGGGGGAGAGGGGGTTGCATTGTTGGTTAAGGAGGATGTCACGGCTGTGTTCAGAGGTGACATTACCGACGGTTCGTCTAATGAGGCTATATGGGTGGAGTTGAGGAACAAGACAGGTTTGATCACCTTGTTGGGAGTGTAATATGGAACCCGAAAAGTCAATGGGAATTAGAAGAACAAATGTGCCGGGAGATTGCAGACAGCTGCAGGTTAAATAAGGTTGTTGTAGTAGAGGATTTTAACTTTCCCAATATAGACTGGGTAAAATCATAGCGTGAAGGGTTCAGATGGGGTGCAATTCCTCAAAAGTGTTCAGGAGAGTTTTCATAAGCAGTATGTGGAGGCCCCCACACATGAGAGGGCAACGCTGGATCTAGTATTGGGAAATTGGGAAGGGCAAGTTAATGACGTTTGTATGGAGGAGCCTTTTGGGACAATGGACCACAGTTCGATTAGTTTTAAGATATTTATGGTTAGGGACGGAGAGGGTCCACATGTTAAAATGCTCAATTGGGGCAAGGCCAACTTTGAGGGTATGGGAGAAGGTCTCGCTACAGTTGACTGAAGCAGGTTTTTAGTGGGGAAAGGAACATCGGCCAAGTGGGATATTTTTAAAAGTGCACTGAAAAAATCTCAGGATGTGTACATCGCCGTTAGAGTGAAGAGCAAAGCAGGCAAAAGTAAGGAAGCTTGGCTGACGAGGGAAATTGAGATGTTAATCAACAACAAGAAGGAGGCCTGGGACAGGTATAGGCAGCTGGGATCAAGTGCATCCCTAGAAAAGTTTCGGGAACTAAGGAGTAAACTAAAAAAGGAAATCAGAATGGCAAAACTGGACCAGGAGATAGCTCTGGTGGGTAGCAATAAGGACAATCCCAAAGGATTTTATAAATACACTAGGCCAAGTGGGACCAAATCTCACCCCTAACTCCCCTTAAAGCTGCTGATCCCATTGTGTCTCTGTCACCTTTCCCTCCCTCTCCATTTCCCTACCCTCAGTCACTTCCTCCCTCACCTCTCCCCATTCACACTCCCCTATTAACGACAGTGTTTAAATAACGCTTTTTCTCCCCCCATCCCCCACTCCGTCTACTCTCGTAGCTTCTGTATTGGCAGCAGACATCACATTATGATTATTAGATAATTAGACATTATGATGTCATTTTCGGTTTTCGTAATCTTCACGGCAGCTTGTGTAAATGAGATCCCGTTGTGATTGGACCGACTGTGAGATGCCATTGTGACATTATCACTGGAAGCTGCTAAAAAAGTCTCCCACTCACAGGCAGTTATTATTTTCAAAGTTGGCATTTGAAAAAAATTTAAATATCAATTACGTGAAATATAACATCAAATGTGAAGAAACTTGATACTAACGACCATGGGGAAAAGCTGAGGAAGATTCTGCAAAAATGTTTGCGTTATTGTGCACCGTTTTGGCTTAGTTCCTTGATCTCACAGACAGACAAACAAGACGATATTTTTAATAGTATATAGATAGATAAGGAGGAAAAGGGTAACTAGAGAGAGAGTGGAACCTCTCAGGAAACTAAGCGGTCACCTCTGTGTGGAGCCACACGAGATGGGCAAGGTCATAAATAAGTATTTCTTCTCTGTATTTACCAAGGAGAAAGACAGTAGGACGGAGGAAATTGGAGCAGTCATTGGAAGTGGCTTGAGAGCAGTCAGGGTTACCGTCGAAGAAGTACTGAAAGTAGTTGTGTTTGAAGGTAGACAAACCTCCAGGGCTTGATCTGATATATCCGAGGACATTGTGGGAAACCAGAGAGGAAATTGCGGGAGCCCTGGTTGAAATTTACTAGTCGTCGTTAAATACAGGAGAGGTGATGGAAGACCGGAGGGTGGCAAATGTTCTACCTCTTTTCAAAAAGAGCTGCAGGGAAAATGCTGGGAACTATAGGCCGGTGAGCTTAACATCTGCAGTTTGTAAGTTATTGGAGAGTATTCTGAGGAATAGGATATACAGGCATTTGGATGGGCAAGGGCTGATTAGGGATAGTCAGCATGGTTTGGTACGTGGGAGGTCGTGTCTCACAAATCTGATTGATTTTTTGGAAGACGTAAACAAAAATGTTGATGAGGGCAGAGTTATACCCGTTGTATACATGCTTGTTCAGCAAGGCGTTCAACAAGGTTCCGCATGGTAGGCTGCTCTGGAAGGTTAGATCGCATAGGATCCAAGGAGAGATAGGTGAATAGATAGTAAACTGGCTCCATGGAAGGAAGCAGAGGGTAATGGTGGAAGATTGCTTCTCCGACTGGATGCCTGTGACTGGTGGTGTGCCTCAGTGTTCGGTGCTGGGCCTGTTACTGTTTATCATCCAATACAATACAATACAATACAATTTATTTGTCATTTGGACCCCTTGAGGTCCAAACGAAATGACGTTTCTGCAGTCATACATTACAAAACAAAAGACCCGAGACACAACACAATTTACACAAACATCCATCACCTCGCTGTGATGGAAGGTAAAAATACTTATCTCTCCACTGCACTCCCCCCCCCCCGATGTCAGAGTCAAAGTCAAAGCCCCCGGCTGGCGCTCGCAAAGTCCCGCGGCCATTCCAAGCCGCGCGGGGCGATGGTAGGTGTCCCCGCTCCAGGTGCTCTTCAACCCCGCAACTCGGGCGGGAGAAGTCGCCGTTGCGGAAGCCCCGAAAAGCGGTCTCCCAGCAGGCTCCCGGTGCCGCCGTCCGCCAGACCCGCAGTTGCAGCCTCCGAATCTCCGGGGGTCGGGCCGCAGCAGCGCTCCACCACCGCTACACCCGCTCTGGACTCGGCCAGCTCCGCGACGGTGAGTAGTCCGCAGCTCCACAACTGGAGCCCCAGGTCGTACCTGCTGGAGGCCGCTCCACGTTGCAGCCCCAACGACAACGGAGACCCGACAAAGAAAAGGCCGGGTCTCCCGTGCAGGGGAAAGATTTTAAAGTTACCCCCACCCCCCACACACACATACCCCAACAAAAAAAATAACAAAAACTACATAAAAACGAGACAAAAAAACACAGACGGACTACAGAGGACTACAGACGGACTACAGAGGCCGCTGCTGACAAGAGTCGCGCCGCCCCGTCCACATCAATGATTTGGATGTGAACATACAGGGCAAGATTAGCAAGTTTGTTGATGATACAAAAGTTAGTGGTTTTGCAGATAGTGTAGATGGTTGTGAACGATTGCAGCAGGATCTGGATTGATTGGCTAGTTAGGCAGAGGAATGGTTGATGGAATTTAATACAGAGAAGTGGGAGGTGTTATATTTTGGAATGTTGAACAAGGGCAGGACCTATACAATAAATGGTAGGTCTCTGGCTAGTGTTGTAGAGCAGAGGGATCTAGGAGTACAGGTGCATGGTTCCGTGAAGGTCGAGCCGCAGGTAGTCAAAAAGGCTTTTACCACTTTGGTTTTCGTCGGTCAGAGTATTGAGTATAGTAGTTGGGAGGTCGTGTTGCAGTTGTATAAGAAGTAGGTGAGACCGCATTTAGAATTTCGTGTTCAGTTCTGGGCACCATGTTATAGGAAAGTAATTGTCAAGCTTAAAAAGGTTCAGAAAAGATTTACGAGGATGTTGCCAGGACTAGAGGGTGTGAGCTATATGGAGAGGTTGAATCGGCTGGGTCTCTATTCTATGGAGCGCAGGAGGATGAGGGGAGATCTTATAGAGGTATACAAATCATGAGAGGAATAGATCGGGTAGATGCACAGAGTGTTTTGCCCAGAGTAGGGGAATCGAGGACCAGAGGACCTTGAAGTGGAAACGATTTAATAAGAATCAGAGAGGTAACTTTTTCACACAGGTTGATGGAATTTGGTGGGTGTATGGAACAAGCTGCCAGAGGAGGTAGTTGAGGCTGGCACTATCCCATCGTTTAAGAAACAGTTAGACAGGTACATGGATAGGACAGGTTTGGAGTGATATCGACCAACCGCTGGAAAGTAGGACTAGTGTAGCTGGGACATTGTTGGCCAGTGTGAGCGAGTTGGGCCGAAGGGTCTGTTTCCACACTGTAAAACTTTCTGTCTCTATGACACTATGAATAGATCGGCTAGATGCACAGGGTCTCTTGCGCAGAGTAGGTGAATTGAGGACCAGAGGACATAGGTTTAAGGTGGTGGAAAAGATTCAATAGGAATCTGAGGGATTCCTTTCTTATACAAAGGGTGGTGGGTGTGTGGAACAAGCTGCCAGAGGAGGTAGTTGAGGGTGGGACTCTCCCATCATTTAAGAAACAGTCAGATAGGTTCATGGATGGGACAGGTTTGGTGGGATATGAACCAAACATGTGCAGGTGTGACTAGTTTAGCTGGGACTTGTTAGCTGGTATGCATAAGTTGGGCCAAAGGGCCTGTTTCTACACTGTATCACTATAACTCTATAACTCTATGATTTACATAATTGAACCCCTACTTTGCAGAAAAGAATGATCTGCAGTTGCTGGCTTAAAGAAGAAGACACAGAAATGTAAAGGCCCTGTGCACCCGGCGGTGTTGACTCGAAGGGCCAAATGGCCTGCTCCTGCACCTATTGTCTATTGTCTGTCCCACTTTCCCGAGTTACTCACAAACTCTCCCGAGTTTTCCCCTTGATACGAACTCGGGGAATGTCGGGTAATGTCGATAGCGAGCTCGTAGGAGCCCGTAGGAGTCTGTAGACGTATCGTAGCGGCTCGTAATGCCAGCCGTAGGAACTCGTGGCATCAGGTAAGTCGGGACGGTTTTTCAACATGTTGAAAAATGTCCACGAGTTAAAAAATAGTCCCGAGTACCTACGAACGGCTATTACCGTAATTCTCCGAGTTCGAATCAAGGGGAAAATTCGGGAGAGTTCGTGAGTAACTCGGGAAAGTGGGACAGGGCCTTAACTCAGCGGGTCAGGCAGCATCTTTGGAGAACTTGGAGAGGTGATGTTTCTGGTCGAGTCTTTGCAGAGTTGACATAAGCTTGATGGACTATATGCATTTCTGCTGTGCTGTAATTTTCTGATACTGAGTCCATGATAAGTTATCAGTTTGTATCCAACTGTGTTTGAACTTTTCCTCAAAAGTTGCTTCTTTAACTTTGACAATCATTTTCATCACATTTTCAGTTCTTGCAGCTATGATTGTAATTTCTAACTAAAATTTATATTCCAAGTTTGCTGTCACTTCCAATTAGTCACAATTTCTGTGTAAAGCCCAAATGCACAATTAAGCGTAACATTTGTCTGTTGTGTGAATGTCTGTGTTTGGCCTAGTTTATAACATTGCTTTTTGATTTGAAATAATAAAAGTCAAAGAACACTTAATAGACTCCACAATAGTCTGGTGGGAGTGGCGGCGCCTAACGGCAGCGGCTCGACTACAGTCGTCTGTTTTTTTTTTTTTTGACTTGTTAAATGTATGTCTTGAGTTAGTTTTTATTTAATTTTTTTAGCTGTGTATATGTGGGGGGTGGTGGGGGTGCTGTGGGGGAAACCGTTTTAAATCTCTTCCCTGTGTGGGGACCCGACTATTCCCTGTCGGGTCTCGGATGTCGTTGGGTCTAACATCGTGGAGCCGGCAGCGACCTCTGGCCGGGACTAACCTGAGGGCTCCAGTTGCAGAGCCTGCGGAACTGAGATCGCGGAGCTGGCCAACTTCGGAGCGTGAAGAGCTGTGGTGGCGTGCGGCTGCGACCCGACTTTGGAGTTCGGAGGCACCGGCCACAGACCCGGTGGACAGGAACATCGGGAGCTCGCAGGTCCCTGGTGGGAGACCGCATTTCCGAGCTCCGCAACGGCGACTTCTCCCGCTGGAACCGTGGGTTTAAAGGACATGGAGCCGGGGCCTAACATCGCCCGGCATGGCTTAAACGGCCTCAGGACTTACCATCGCCCGCCGGGGGCTTTAACATCGGAGCCCCAGTTCGCCTCGGCACTCCAGTTGGACTGTTGAACCGCGGGAGAAGGAACAAAGGGAAGGGATAAAGACTTCAAGTGAGTTCAAGTGAGTTTATTGTCATGTGTCCCTGTATAGGACAATGAAATTCTTGCTTTGCTTAAGCACACAGAAAATAGTAGGCATTTACTACAAAACAGATAAATGTGTCCATATACCATGATATAAATGTATACACACATGAATAAATAAACTGGTAGTGCAAATAACAGAAAGTGGTTGCTAATAATCAGAGTTTTGTCCGAGCCAGGTTTAATAGCCTGATGGCTGAGGGGAAGTAGCTATTCCTGAACCTGGTTGTTGCAGTCTTCAGGCTCCTGTACCTTCTACCTGAAGGTAGCAGGGAGATGAGTGTGTGGCCAGGATGGTGTGGGTCTTTGATGATACTGCCAGCCTTTTTGAGGCAGCGACTGCGATAAATCCCCTTGATGGAAGGAAGGTCAGAGCCGATGATGGACTGGGCAGTGTTTACTACTTTTTGTAGTCTTTTCCTCTCCAGGGCGCTCAAATTGCCGAACCAAGCCACGATGCAACCGGTCAGCATGCTCTCAACTGTGTACCTGTAGAAGTTAGAGAGAGTCTTCCTTGACAATCCGACTCTCCGTAATCTTCTCAGGAAGTAGAGGCGCTGATGAGCTTTTTTGATAATTGCGTTAGTGTTCTCGGACCAGGAAAGATCTTCAGATATGTGCACGCCCAGGAATTTGAAGTTCTTGACCCTTTCAACCATCGACCCGTTGATATAAATGGGGCTGTGGGTCCCCCTCCTACTCCTTCCAAAGTCCATAATCAGTTCCTTGGTTTTGCTGGTGTTGAGGGCCAGGTTATTGCGCTGGCACCATATGGACAGTTGCTCGATCTCTCTTCTGTACTCTGACTCATCCCCATCAGTGATACGCCCCACAATAGTGGTGTCGTCAGCGAACCTGATGATGGAGTTCGCACTGTGGTTCGCTACGCAGTCATGGGTATAGAGTGAGTACAGCAGGGGGCTGAGCACGCAGCCTTGAGGTGCTCCCGTGCTGATTGTTATTGAGGCTGACACATTTCCACCAATACGAACAGACTGTGGTCTGTGGACGAGGAAGTCGAGGATCCAGTTGCAGAGGGATGCGCAGAGACCCAGTTCTGCGAGTTTGGTAACCAGTTTGGAGGGGATGATTGTGTTAAATGCCGAGCTGTAATCAATGAATAACAGCCTGACATATGAGTTTTTGTTGTCCAAGTGGTCCAGTGCGGAGTGGAGGGCCAGCGAGATCGCATCCACCGTTGATCTGTTGTGGCGGTATGCGAACTGCAGTGGGTCCAGGTTTTTGTCGAAGTAGGAGTTGATTTGCTCCATGATCAACCTCTCAAAGCACTTCATCACCACCGGCGTTAGTGCCACTGGTCGATAGTCATTGAGGCATGTCACCTTACTCTTCTTGGGCACCGGTATAATTGATGCCTTCCATCACAGTGAGGAGATGTTGGAGACTCACTGTGATGGATGTTTATGTAAACTGTGTTAAGCGTGGGTCTTGGATTGTTTTGTAATGTAAAAAACTGTAGAAATGATATTTTGTTCAAACCTAGGTTTGAATGACAATAAATAGCATTCTATTCTAAGATAGTGCAGCTGGTTTACTGAATCAGTACTGGATGACCTTTACAATGTTAATACGTATGGCTATTCATTCACACAACATGCAGGAAATTGATTTTCTGCATGCTTCCATTGACAATATACCGCAGAAATAGAAACAGTTCAGCCTACCCACCGGGCAAATTTGGCAAACAATAACAGAGACCGGAAGTGGCGGCGCTGCCTGGCCGCTGCGGCTCGCCTGCAGTCCGTCTGTTTTTTTTGTTTTTTTTGTTTTCTTTTGTCTGTTTTAGTTAAAGTTAGTTAAGTTTAGTTTATTAGGCTGTGCATGTGTGGGGGGGGGGGGGGTGGAAACAGGGTTTTAGTCTCTTCCTTCGGGGGGAGGTGACTTTTTCTTGTCGTGTCCCCCGTCTCCGTCTCTGTCCGCGCTGAGGTCTAATGGTGGAGCTGGTGGCCTCGGGGCTGGGACGGCGTTCCGGCAGCGGCCCGACTCAGAGCTGTGGCAGCGTTCTGGCGTTCAGGCGGCGGCCCGACTCAGAGCTGTGGCAGCGTTCTGGCGTTCCGGCGGCGGACTCGACTTCAGAGCTGGGGCGGCATTCGGGCGTGCCGGCGGCGGACCCGATTTTGGAGTCTCGGAAGCTTGGCCGCAGGCCCAGTGGACGACATCGTCGGGAGCTCACAAGTCACGGGTTGGTAGCCTGTTTTTCCGGGGCTCCCACAACAACAGCTGTGTCCGCTGGACTGGAGGGCGGCAGCTTCGGTAGCTTCGACCACCCCGGGCCACGGAGCTTGAACCGGCACGTTTGGGGAGCACGGTTGAGCCGCGGGACTTACTTACCATCACCCGGTGGGGTCACAACATCGGAGGCCTGGATCGCCTCAGCGCAGAGGGAGAAGAAGGAGGGAAGAGACAAAGACTTTAAGACTTTTGCCTTCCATCATAGTGAGGAGATGCCTGGTGAACTCACTGTGGTGGATGTTAAATTTGTGTTTATTGTGTGTTTTTGTTATTTTATTATATGTATGGCTGCAAAGCAACAACATTTCGTTCAGACCGAAAGGTCTGAATGACAATAAAGGATACTTTGACTTTTGATAAATAGGTTTATGTCACTATGGGTTCTAGTTTTCCTCCTTGTCTCTAAACCCTCTAATTTGTCTTGATGGAGCCACGGCATTTCTTCCATTTTGTCAACTTTATATTTTGAATAATGTTAAGGACCTTAAGTGGGGGGCTACCATCGACTCCACAGTCAAAAAGACACAACAGAGGATGTACTTCCTACGGCAGCTGAGGAAGCACAATCTGCCACAGATAATGATGGTCCAATTCTACACGGCCATCGTAGAGTCTGTTCTCACCTTCTCCATCATGGTCTGGTACGACAGATGGCACAATGGGCTAAGTGTTCGGCTGGCAACCTGAAGGTAGCTGGTTCGAATCCCGCTTGGAGTGCATACTGTCGTTGTGTCCTTGGGCAAGACACTTCACCCACCTTTGCCTGTGTGTGTCCTTGGGCAAGACACTTCACCCATCTTTGCCTGTGTGTGTGAATGTAATTATGTGAAGCACTTTGGGGTCAATGCAAGTTGACTAAAAATGTGCTATATAAATAAAGAAATTTAATAAATTTAATTTGATTTGGCTCAGCCACCAAGCACGACACCTGGAGGCTGCAGCGAATCGCCCGATCAGCTGAGAGGTTATTGGCTGCAACCTTCCCTCCATTGATGAACTGTACACTGTGAGGGCCAGGAAGCGAGCGGGCAAGATCATCTCCGACCCCTCTCACCCTGGCCACAAACTCTTTGAATCACTTCCCTCTGGAAGGCGACTCCAGACTGTCAAAGCTGCCACAGCCAGACATAAAAACAGTTTTAATCCACGAGTAGTTGCTCTACTCAACAGCCAAATAGCTGTAGCCTCCCTTTGATCTGGTATTTTATTGGTTTACATGCTTGATCAATGGTGTTTTATCATTAATGTTTTATTATTATTAATGTTTAGTGTTTTCTGAGTCATTCGTAACTGTCACTGTATGTCATGTTGTTACTTGTGGGCGGAGCACCAAGGCAAATTCCTTGTATGTGACTACTTGGCCAATAAACTTACTTACTTACTTACTTACTTATTTAGCTCAATAGCAAGGCTGCATTAAATGCATATGGCTGCATTCTTAAAAACTGTATCAACTGGCTGGAGTTTTTTGCAGACATCTTCAATCTCTCATTATTAAGGTCCAGGTCTGCTTTACATCAATAATACAGGTGCCCAAGAAGAGTAGGGTTCCTAACTTTGTATTCCGAAATGTATTTATTAATTCTAGTAGTCCTGTCAATCTCCAACATTGACAGAGAGTAGACTCTGTTGAAATTGGGTTTACATATCATATGCAGCTCTTTTAATATAGTGCAATGTGCCAAAATACTTCACAAAACTTCTAATAGAGGATCGTACCTGGGTCTCTGGTGCTCTGAGGCAGCAGCTCCACCGGCTAAGCCAATGTGCCGCCCAGATATTTTATATGATTGGTAGTGTATTCCATACATTGCACCACTGGACATGATGAAAGAAACAAAATCAAATCTTACTAAACTGAGTCACGATGAACATCCCAGACTATGAGAAAATAGGAGAAGAAGTATCTGTCACCTTAAACTTGCCCAATCATTCTTCTCTTCTGTGTCAATTCCTAGTCCTCCATTCCCTTACTTTTCAAATATATTATCAACCTCCACGTTAAATATCTCCTGTAGTATAGCCTCCTATTCCATTGATTCATCTCCACACATGAAAAACACATCGCCACACATAAGGTCATAAGGGATATGAGTAGAATTAGGACATTTGGCCCATCAAGTCTACTCAGCCATTCAATCATGGCTGATCTATCTCCTCCCTCCTGACCTCACTCTCCTGCCTTCTCCCCATAACCTCTGACACCAGTTAGAATCAAGAATCTATCTATCTCAGCCTTAAAAATATCCACTGACAGCCTCCACAGCCTTCTGAGGCAAAGAATTCCAGATTCACCACCCTCTGATGAAAGAAATGTCTCCTCATCTCCTTCCTAAAAGAACGTGCTTTAATTCTGAAGCTATGACATCTAGTCCTAAACTCTCCCACGAGTGGAAACATCCTCTCCACATCCACTCTATCCAAGCCATTCACGATTCTGTATTTTTCAATGAGGTGCCCCTTCATTCTTCTTAAACGTCTAAACTCCAGCAAGTACAGGCCCAGTGCCGACAAACGCTCATCATAGGTTAACCTCCTCATTCCTGGGATCGTTCTTGTAAATTCCATGTATCTCCGTTTTAAATGACCACCCTGGCAGCACCACCTTCAAGTCATAAAGTGGATATGACATGAAAATCAAAATGACTTTGAAAACCTATAGATAAATTATAGCTGTACACAAGAGTACATGAGACTGGAGGAACCCAATAGGTCTGGCAACATTTGTGGAGGAAAATGGGCAGTCGATGTCTTGGGTCAGGACTCTTCTTCAGATTGATGGATTAGCGGGGAGATGAGTGGTAGAGAGAGGTTCTTCTTCTTGCATATGGCATGCGCAGCCTAAAGTTGTAGGTCAACTTATCTAATAGATGTTTTGTTTGTGCACGTCGGGTTGATTGCATTAGTTGAAACAGGGTGGACCACGTAAAGGTTGCAATCTCCCACCCCGTAGAGAGAGGTGAAGAGAAGGGTAAGAGTAAGAACCAGCATATGATAGATTGATTCAGGTGAGGAAATATTGATTAACAGAACACCACAAAAAAAGTTGTGCAAGCAAACAAACAGTTAATTCCATACTATAATGCAAATTCGTATTCATCTTCACTAATTTAATTTGCACCAGTGGACAGATTTTAACAAAGAAAGAAACCAAATATTCAAGGATTAAGAGTCAAGAGTGTTCAATTTTCATTTGTACCAGAACCAGAATAGTGAAATTCCTCCTTGCTGCAGGTTTACAGATGCATAAAGCATAACAACACAACACAATAAATTTCCAGTAAATCATTAGTACTGCAGGAAACCACAGCATGATGGTGCAAGCCAAGTACAATGTTCTATGTTGTTTTGGCAAACTCCATAGTAGTTTGGTTCTCAGGTAGGGTTGTGATTAGTCTTATGCAGACAGGTTCAAAATTCTTATGGTTGATGGGGTGAACTGCTCTTGAAATGGTTCTCAGCTCCTGTACCTTCTTCCTGATGTTAACAACAAGGTGAGACTGTGGTCAGGGTGATATAAGTCTTTAATGATGTTCGCTAACTTCCTGAGGCAGCACTTCCTGTACATTCCTTTAATAATGGAGAAGTCAATAGCCATGATAGACTGGACAAGGTCCAACACTTTCTGCAGCCTCCTTCATTCGTGAGCTTTCAAATTGCTGAACTAGGGCTTGATGCAACCAATCTGTACAGACGCCATCATATACCTGTGGAAGTTCAATAGAGCATTTGGCGAATCAAACTTCTGAGGAAGTAGAAACATTGGTGAACTTTCATCAATGTGCTGAGCCCAGGACAGATTATCAGAGATGTCAAAAGGGACCTCCATGGTATATCTATGCACCACATCTTGTACCTTAAATCCTTTACCTGTGAACTGTGGACATGTTGAATATATTCATGTAAAGTCTTCTCTTTGACGGGATACCATATAAGCAAAATCTTTTCACTGTACCATCTCTAATCATTATCATTCTCAACCGAGTTTTTATAAGCTTAGTACAAAGTGACAGATTTGTCCATGACAAAATAAAAATATTATTTGTTTCACAAAGGAATAAGTGGGAAAAATATGGCTTCAGTAGACAATATTGAAGATGTACATATATTTCTATTAGTGAGGTGAGATTTTACAGGAGAATTGTCATTTGGAAATTACTGCCAGATCATTCAGAGTGATTAACTCTAGAGGAATAGAAAATTATTACTCAAGGAATGTTCTATTTTCCAATAATATGGCGATGAGCAGAAATATCCAAAAATAACATGAAAGAAAATCATGCCCAGGAATTCAGATTTGCAATTGCTTTGTTCTGTATCATAATCTGAAAAACAGTGAGTTGCAATTACTACTGTTTCCATAAAATGAATCAAGTTTGCAGTAACAATTTCTGCATTGGTACACTCACATGTTGATGTCATTCAGTGTACTGCACTTCTTTAGACCAATACCTTGGAAATTAGGTCATATTTCTCCAGGGCGAATTAGTTATTAAGTTTGCTTCAGAGCTGTTTAAAAACTCCAGCCCAGCAGAGGGAACATAAACCAGCTCCCTGGTTCCCTGACTCTGTTGAACATTTCAGTTTATCTGCTCTTTGCAGTCACTCTCCCACCTCTCACACCCTTCTACACTGACATTCACCGTAAATTAGGGCCTCACATTTCTGCAATCCTATCCGCACCCCCCATATCCTCTCAATCCACAATCTCTGAAAATTGATCCTGATTTCTGGAACATCCCCCAGACTCTGGCCATGCTACCTCCCTAGGTCACGATATACAAACAAAGAACAAAGGACATTTATTGTCACATACACCAATTGGTGCAGTGAAATTTGAGTTATCATGAACACAACACTATAGAATTTAACATAAAACATAAAAACATAAAAACATCCCCCACAGCGGAATCAACATTTCCCACTGTGAGGGAAGGCAACAAAGTTCAGTCCACTTCCTCTTGTTCACCCGTGGTCGGGGCCTATTGAGGCCTCCGCAGTCGCCGCAACGGCGGCCCGATGTTTCAGACCCTCTCGCCGGGAAGCTGGAACACCGGCGTCGGAAGAACACTCTCAATGGCCTGGATTTCCGAATAGGCCGCTTCCCACCAGAGGCTGAGGCTCCCAGTCCATAGGCCGAGCTGGGCGGAGCTCCAACATAGGCGATCCTCGGCGAAAGATCCCAAGATCCTCGATGTGAAAGTCAGCGCCGCCCGTGGCTGGAAGCTCCGCAGACCACAGCTCCATGATGTTAAAGTCGGCAGTTTCAACACTCGGGAGCTCCAACGCGGCGACCCCAGTATGGCATCGCCCGTTCCGCGGTGGTACTTCAGTGCTGCGCCGCTGCTGAAGTTGAAGCTCTGGCCGGTCTCCGGCAGGAAAGGCCGCGCCAATCCAGATGGTTGGCCGCGAGGAGGGGGCGAAGATGCGGCTCAGAGGAAAGATGCATCCTCGACTAGGTAGTACTGAGAAAAACAGTTTCCCCCCTCCCCCCCACCCCCCACATAAAAAGACTAAAACAAAATTTTTTGACAAACAGCCAACTTTGCAGTTCCTATTTTCTGCTAGCACACTGCAGGCTGCAATCGAGTCTGCAGCTTCTAGCTTAATCCACATCCTGATCCCTCTAGACTGGGTTTGATTTCTGACATCGTATTTTCATATTCATTTTCCACAGCAAACCCATCATTTTCCACAGCAACTGAATGAATATCTAAATTGTGCAAGATCAATCTATACCATGTAACAGTCCTTGATTGTGCCTGCAAACTGGCAGCAGAATCTTTTAAAATCAAATTTTTGTTCATCAGGAAGATAGAGAGTTAGTTTGTAGGCAGTGAATCTAATGGGTAGCTAATGTTATCCCACTTTTTAAGAAAGGCGGGAGAGAGAAAACAGGGAATTATAGTTCATTTAGCCTGACATCGGTGGTGGGGAAGCTGCTGGAGTCAATCATAAAAGATGAAAGAGCGGCATATTTGGATAGCAGTAACAGGATCGGTCAGAGTCAGTATGGATTGACGAAGGGGAAATCACGCTTGACTAATCTTCTGGAATTTTTTGAGGATGTATCTAGGAAAATGGACAAAGGAGAGCCAGTGGATTTGGTGTACCTGGACTTTCAGAAAGCATTTGATAAGGTCCCACATAGGAGATTAGTGGGCAAAATTAGGGCACATGGTATTGCGGGTAGAGTGCTGACATGGATAGAAAATTGGTTGGCAGACAGGAAACAAAGAGTAGGGATTAACGGGTCCCTTTCAGAATGGCAGGCAGTGACTAGTGGGGTACCGGAAGGCTTGGTGCTGGGACCGCAGCTATTTACAACATACATCAATGATTTAGATGACGGGATTCAAAGTAACATTAGGAAATTTGCGGATGACACATCCTGGGTGGAAGTGTGAACTGTGAGGAGGATTCTGTGAGAATGCAGGGTGACTTGGACAGGTTGGGTGAGTAGGCAGGTGCATGGCAGATGCAGTTTAATGTGGATAAATGTGAGGTTATCCACTTTGGTAGCAAAAACAGGAAGGCAGATTATTATCTGAATAGTGTCAAGTTGGGAAAAGGGGAAGTACAACAGTTCTAGTGAGTCCTTGTTCATCAAAGTAAGCAGGCAGTGAAGAAAGCGAATGGCATGTTGGCCTTCAGAACAAGAGGAGATGAGTATAGGAGCAAAGAGGTCCTTCTGCAGTTGTACAGTGAGACCACACCTGGAGTATTATGTGCAGTTTTGGTACCCTAATTTGAGAAAGGACATTCTTTCTATTGAGGGAATGCAGCGTAGGTTTACAAGGTTAATTCCCGGGATGGCGGGACTATCATATGCTGAGAGAATGGAGTGGCTGGGCTTGTATGCTCTGGAATTTAGAAGGATGAGATGGGATCTTATTGAAAGATTATTAAGGGTTTGGACACGCTAGAGGCAGGAAACATGTTCCCGATGTTGGGGGAGTCCGGAACCAATAGCCACATTTTAAGAATAAGCTCTGTTTGGAAAGGCCGTGCCAATCCAGTTGGTAAGCCACGAGGGGGGGGGGGGGGGGGGGGGGGGGGGGAGGGGTTAAGATGCGACACAGAGAAAAGATAGGTAAGTGACTGAGAAATGGTTTCCCCCTATTCCCCCCCCCACTACACCCCACATAAGACATACTAAGAAACATTTAAAACATACATTTAGACACACTAAAAATAACAAAAAGGGTGAAAGGACTAAACAGGGTGATGCCACCCGATGGAAACTGACTTCCATCATGGCCTGACTTCCATCATCATGGTTTCTTTGTTGGTCATTTAGCTCTATTGCTCTTTTCTCAGACAATCATTACATCCGTTCTCAGCGCTTGGATAACCCGAACAGCATCCAGCCATACTCCGGGAAGTGAGAAGGAATATTCACACAGAAATATTGTCCATCAAAGTCACCTCCAACAAGAAATAGATGGACTACATCCCCTCGGCATTCTCATAACCATCAAAATGAGAGGTTCAATGGAATCTCTGCCAGACTCGGGCACATAAATGCTTTGACTATTAGCAGCTTAGGGGCATGAAATTCTGTGATGTTGCTCAGCTTGTTATCTTCTGAAAGACTCGCCAGCATCAAAAGGGCAGAAACCAGACGCATGATGCAACATTCTCCACGTGCCTGAATATGTGAAGCTGTATCATTGTGGTCAGATTCAAACCAAGTCCGATGCTCACTTCAAACCGAACATGACACTCCGCTAACTTAGGCCAATCTTGGCTTTGTTACTAACACCACAGACAAGAGGAGGTACCATAGTAGCCTGGCACAATGGCGTCTACCTCTCTGAGGTTGATACCAGTTTTCTGACACCTCCACATACCATATTCTGGTCCATGACCCCATTAATGAATACTAGGCCGCCATCTCCCGGGCTGTTACAGATTGCATCATATAAGGAAATCTCCTCTCCACAGCCTCCACCAACCTCACAGTGACCCAACGCCAACACTCACTGTTTCTATCTTTTACCCAGGATCTACAAATGGGACCTGTCCTGTTGGGCACATTGTTTCTGCCTAAAAAAGGCAGAGGGGCTAGGTTTAATGTGAAGAATATGAAAGTTTGAGGGCTTACGCTGAAAAATCCTTTACAAAGAGAATGGTTGCAGTCAGCAATGTGGTGCATTGAAGGTGGTGGAGGCAGGCATGTTAACAATATTTAAGACATATTTGAATGACCACTAGAATCACCAAAGCATGGAAAGCTTTGGATCAAATGCTGGTAAATAGGATTAATATAGATGGGCATGGTAAGCCAAGGGGCTCTATGTTGTATTACTCTTTGAGCAACCAAAGAGCATGAGACAATCCAAGATAAAGCAAACACCATCTATTTTTTCTGCTATCCATGCCATGATCACATTTCTATCAACTAGAAAATGCTTAGCTGGGATTCAGCAGCTGGTCTTCAGCAGCATTTTATAAAATAGTAATTTTCTTGTAACATATAAGTAGCAGAAGTGGGGAACTCTCATCTCTAATTTCTCTTCCACAGCACCCACAGGGTTTTAACCGCAAGGGATGAAAGAATGGTAGCATATGTTCCCATTCCTTGTTATCATAGGTTTAATGCTCCAGCTCCCCATACTTAATATCTTAATAACTTAATTAATCATACTTAATAACTTAATAGGGCAGCACAGTGGCGCAGTGGTAGAGTTGTTCCCTTACAGGGCAAGAGACCCGGATTCGATCCTGACTACGGGTACTGGCAGTATGGAGTTTATATGTTCTCCCCATGGCCTGTGGGGGTTTTCTCTGGGTGCTCCTGTTTCCTCCCACACTCCAAAGATGTATAGGTTTATAAGTTAATTGGCTTTGGTAAAATTGTAAATTGTCCCTAATGTGTGTAGGATAGTGTTCGTGAGGGGATCGCTGGTCAGTGCAAATACGATCCAAGCTTCAACTGAGTCTTCACTTTGTTCACTATCCTCTCATTCATTACATATTGCCTTGCCTGCTGAACATTCCTAAGTGAATTATCTCACACTCTGAATAACATTCCTCTTGTTATTCTACCTTCTTTCTATCTATGCCTTTCTATGATTCAAAGCCTTCCTTCTTTCAAGAAGAACATGGCCAGTTTTTCTGATTCACCAATGAGCCCATCGAACATGTCAATAAACTCTGTACCCTGTTAAACGGGTACAACATAATTCCTGGAAACGCTCTTAAACCTTCATTTAAAGTAATAGCCATAAATAGGATATATTATGTATATATTGTGTGTGTGTAAGACAGAAGGAGTTACTTTAGTGAAAACATGAAAATAGTTGCCAAATAAGGAAAGTGCTAATAAAATGTGTTTGCTTGTGAGCTTGGATTTACTGCAAAACATTTGATAATTTTGATAATTTTGGGGAGGTTGCAGCCAACAACTTTCTTGGCTGATCGAACGATGCGCTGCAGCCTTCGGATGTCATGCTTGGTGGCTGAGAAAATGGAGCGGCTGGGCTTGTATACTCTGGAATTTAGAAGGATGAGAGGAGATCTTATTGAAAGATTATTAAGGGTTTGGACACGCTAGAGGCAGGAAACATGTTCCCGATGTTGGGGGAGTCCAGAACCAATAGCCACAGTTTAAGAATAAGCTCTGTTTGGAAAGGCCGTGCCAATCCAGTTGGTAAGCCGCGAGGGGGGGTGGGCGAAGATGCGACACAGAGAAAAGATAGGTAAGTGACTGAGAAATGGTTTCCCCCTATTCCCCCCCCACTACACCCCACATAAGACATACTAAGAAACATTTAAAACATACATTTAGACACACTAAAAATAACAAAAAGGGTGAAAGGACTAAAAAGGGTGATGCCACCCGATGGAAACTGACTTCCATCATGGCCTGACTTCCATCATCATGGTTTCTTTGTTGGTCATTTAGCTCTATTGCTATTTTCTCAGACAATCATTACATCCGTTCTCAGCGCTTGGATAACCCGATCATCATCCAGCCATACTCCGGGAAGTGAGAAGGAATATTCACACAGAAATATTGTCCATCAAAGTCACCTCCAACAAGAAATAGATGGACTACATCCCCTCGGCATTCTCATAACCATAAAAATGAGAGGTTCAATGGAATCTCTGCCAGACTCTGGCACATAAATGCTTTGACTATTAGCAGCTTAGGGGCATGAAATTCTGTGATGTTGCTCAGCTTGTTATCTTCTGAAAGACTCGCCTGCATCAAAAGGGCAGAAACCAGAAGCATGATGCAACATTCTCCACGTGCCTGAATATGTGAAGCTGTATCATTGTGGTCAGATTCAAACCAAGTCCGATACTCACTTCAAACCGAACATGACACTCCGCTAACTTAGGCCTATCTTGGCTTTGTTACTTACACCACAGACAAGAGGAGGTACCATAGTAGCCTGGCACAATGGCGTCTACCTCTCTGAGGTTGATACCAGTTTTCTGACACCTCCGCATACCATATTCTGGTCCATGACCCCATTAATGAATACTGGGCCGCCATCTCCCGGGCTGTTACAGATTGCATCATATAAGGAAATCTCCTCTCCACAGCCTCCAACCTCACAGTGACCCAACGCCAACACTCACTGTTTCTATCTTTTACCCAAGATCTACAAATGGGACCTGCCCTGTTGGGCACATTGTTTCTGCCTAAAAAAGGCAGAGGGGCTAGGTTTAATGTGAAGAATATGAAAGTTTGAGGGCTTGAGGCCTTCGGATGTCATGCTTGGTGGCTGAGAAAATGGAGCGGCTGGGCTTGTGTACTCTGGAATTTAGAAGGATGAGAGGAGATCTTATTGAAAGATTATTAAGGGTTTGGACACGCTAGAGGCAGGAAACATGTTCCCGATGTTGGGGGAGTCCAGAACCAATAGCCACAGTTTAAGAATAAGCTCTGTTTGGAAAGGCCGTGCCAATCCAGTTGGTAAGCCGCGAGAGGGGGGTGGGGGGGGGGGCGAAGATGCGACACAGAGAAAAGATAGGTAAGTGACTGAGAAATGGTTTCCCCCTATTCCCACCCCACTACACCCCACATAAGACATACTAAGAAACATTTAAAACATAAGACAGAAGGAGTTACTTTAGTGAAAACGAAAATAGTTGCCAAATAAGGAAAGTGCTAATAAGATTTGTTTGCTTGTGAGCTTGGATTTAATACAAAACTTTTGATAATTTTGATAATTTTGGGAAGGTTGCAGCCAACAACTTTCTTGGCTGATCGAACGATGCGCTGCAGCCTTCGGATGTCATGCTTGGTGGCTGAGCCAAATCAGACCATGATGGAGAAGGTGAGGACAGACTATAATGATAGTGTAAAACTGGACCATCATTGCCTGTGGCAGGTTGTGTTTCCTCTGCTGCCGCGGGAAGTACATCCTCTGTTGGGCCTTTTTGATTGTGGAGTCGATGGTGGCCCCCCATTTAAGGTCCCTGGAGATGATGGTTCCGAGGAACTTATATGACTCCACAGTTGTGACTGTAGTGTTGTTGATGATGAGTGTGGGAAAGGTAGGGGGAGATCCTCGACAAGTCCTACAGTACGATTGTTACACCTAAGGTACTGGAAGAGAGAAAGTGGGAGACAGTGAGAACGGGAGGGAAGCATGGAATGCCAACGTCCCCGGGTGTTGTACCTCTTGTGAACAGGTTCACCCACTTAGAAGCTGTCGGGACAGAAGAGGTGTTTACACTGGGCGGCGGACTGGCTTGTGATGCGAATAGGGCTGTTGAGCCAAAACCAAAAAGGCCTAAGGCAGGCAACGCCATTGTAGTCGGAGACTCCATTGTGAGAGGTACGGACAGGGGTTTCTGCGGCAACAGACGGGATGCGAGGATGGTGTGCTGCCTTCCTGGTGCCAGGATCCAGGATGTCACGGACAGAGTGCAGAAAATCCTCAAGGGCGAAGGTGAACATCCGGAAGTGGTAGTGCATGTCGGCACAAACGATGTCGGAAAGAAGGGGATGAATATTCTGCAGCGTGACTTTAGAGAGCTCGGAAAAATGCTGAAAAGCAGGACCTCCAGGGTTGTTATCTCCGGTTTGCTTCCAGTTCCTCGTGCTGGCGAGAGCAGGAACAGGGAGATACAGGACCTGAATGTGTGGCTGAGGAACTGGTGCACGGGGCAGGGATTTAGATTCTTAGATCACTGGGATCTGTTTTGGGGTAAGGGGGAACTGTACAAAATGGACGGATTGCATCTTAACAGGCGTGGGACCAACATTCTGGCAGGCAGGTTTGCCACTGCTACAAGGGTGGTTTTAAACTGAATAAGGGGGGTGGGGTGTCGAATGGGCTAGTGGAGGATGGAGTTTCTTAAATGTGTGAGCGGAGAGACAGAGGGGTGTAAAATGAGGGTAGAAGCAATAGGTAGCAAGGTGAAAAGTAAAAGTGGCAGGCCGGACAATCCAGGGCAAAAATCAAAAAGGGCCACTTTTCAACAAAATTGTATAAGGGGTAAGAGTGTTGTAAAAACAAGCCTGAAGGCTTTGTGTCTCAATGCAAGGAGCATTCGTAATAAGGTGGATGAGTTGAATGTGCAGATAGCTATTAATGACTATGATATAGTTGGGATCACGGAAACATGGCTCCAGGGTGACCAAGGCTGGGAGCTGAACATCCAGGGATATTCAATATTCAGGAGGGATAGAGAGAAAGGAAAAGGAGGTGGGGTAGCGTTGCTGATTAGAGAGGAGATTAACGCAATGGAAAGGAAGGACATTAGTTTGCAGGAAGTGGAATCGGTATGGGTAGAGCTGCGAAACACTAAGGGGCAGAAAACGCTGGTGGGTGTTGTGTACAGGCCACCTAACAGTAGTAGTGAAGTTGGAGATGGTATCAAACAGGAAATTAGAAATGCGTGCGACAAAGGCAAAACCGTTATAATGGGTGACTTCAATCTACATATAGATTGGGTGAATCAAATTGGCAGGGGTGCTGAGGAAGAGGATTTTTTGGAATGTATGCGGGATAGTTATCTAAATCAACATGTAGAGGAGCCAACGAGAGAGCAGGCTATTTTAGACTGGGTATTGAGTAATGAGGAAGGGTTAGTTAGCAGTCTTGTTGTACGTGCCCCCTTGGGCAAGAGTGACCATAATATGGTTGAGTTCTTCATTAGGATGGAGAGTGACATTGTTAATTCAGAAACAATGGTTCTGAACTTAAAGAAAGGTAACTTTGAGGGTATGAGACGTGAATTGGACAAGATTGACTGGCAATTAATTCTAAAAGGGTTGACGGTGGATATGCAATGGAAGACATTTAAAGACTGCATGGATGAACTACAAAAATTGTTCATCCCAGTTTGGCAAAAGAATAAATCAGGGAAGGTAGTGCATCCGTGGATAACAAGGGAAATCAGGGATAGTATCAAAGCGAAGGATGATGCGTACAAATTAGCCAGAAAAAGCAGCATACCGGAGGACTGGGAGAAATTCAGAGACCAGCAGAGGAGGACAAAGGGCTTAATTAGGAAAGGAAACATAGATTATGAAAGAAAACTGGCAGGGAACATAAAAACTGACTGCAAAAGTTTTTATAGATATGTGAAAAGAAAGAGATTAGTTAAAACAAATGTAGGTCCCTTGCAGTCAGAAACGGGTGAGTTGATCATGGGGAACAAGGATATGGCGGACCAATTGAATAACTACTTTGGTTCCGTCTTCACTAAGGAAGACATAAATAATCTGCCGGAAATAGCAGGGGACCGCGGGTCAAAGGAGTTGGAGGAATTGAGTGAAATCCGGGTTAGCCGGGAAGTGGTGTTGGGTAAATTAAATGGATTAAAGGCCGATAAATCCCCAGGGCCAGATAGGCTGCATCCCAGAGTACTTAAGGAAGTAGCTCCAGAAATAGTGGATGCATTAGTAATAATCTTTCAAAACTCTTTAGATTCTGGAGTAGTTCCTGAGGATTGGCGGGTAGCAAACGTAACCCCACTTTTTAAGAAGGGAGGGAGAGAGAAAACGGGGAATTACAGACCAGTTAGTCTAACATCGGTAGTGGGGAAACTGCTAGAGTCAGTTATTAAAGATGGGATAGCAGCACATTTGGAAAGTGGTGAAATCATTGGACAAAGTCAGCATGGATTTACAAAAGGTAAATCATGTCTGACGAATCTTATAGAATTTTTCGAGGATGTAACTAGTAGCGTGGATAGGGGAGAACCAGTGGATGTGGTGTATCTGGACTTCCAGAAGGCTTTCGACAAGGTCCCACATAAGAGATTAGTTTACAAACTTAAAGCACACGGCATTGGGGGTTCAGTATTGATGTGGATAGAGAACTGGCTGGCAAACAGGAAGCAAAGAGTAGGAGTAAACGGGTCCTTTTCACAATGGCAGGCAGTGACTAGTGGGGTACCGCAAGGCTCAGTGCTGGGACCCCAGCTATTTACAATATATATTAATGATCTGGATGAGGGAATTGAAGGCAATATCTCCAAGTTTGTGGATGACACTAAGCTGGGGGGCAGTGTTAGCTGTGAGGAGGATGCTAGGAGACTGCAAGGTGACTTGGATAGGCTGGGTGAGTGGGCAAATGTTTGGCAGATGCAGTATAATGTGGATAAATGTGAGGTTCTCCATTTTGGTGGCAAAAACAGGAAAGCAGACTATTATCTAAATGGTGGCTAACTAGGAAAAGGGGAGATGCAGCGAGACCTGGGTGTCATGGTACACCAGTCATTGAAAGTGGGCATGCAGGTGCAGCAGGCAGTGAAGAAAGCGAATGGTATGTTAGCTTTCATAGCAAAAGGATTTGAGTATAGGAGCAGGGAGGTTCTACTGCAGTTGTACAGGGTCTTGGTGAGACCACACCTGGAGTATTGCGTACAGTTTTGGTCTCCAAATCTGAGGAAGGACATTATTGCCATAGAGGGAGTGCAGAGAAGGTTCACCAGACTGATTCCTGGGATGTCAGGACTGTCTTATGAAGAAAGACTGGATAGACTTGGTTTATACTCTCTAGAATTTAGGAGATTGAGAGGGGATCTTATAGAAACTTTCAAAATTCTTAAGGGGTTGGACAGGCTAGATGCAGGAAGATTGCTCCCGATGTTGGGGAAGTCCAGGACAAGGGGTCACAGCTTAAGGATAAGGGGGAAATCCTTTAAAACCGAGATGAGAAGAACTTTTTTCACACAGAGAGTGGTGAATCTCTGGAACTCCCTGCCACAGAGGGTAGTCGAGGCCAGTTCATTGGCTATATTTAAGAGGGAGTTAGATGTGGCCCTTGTGGCTAAGGGGATCAGAGGGTATGGAGAGAAGGCAGGTACGGGATACTGAGTTGGATGATCAGCCATGATCATATTGAATGGCGGTGCAGGCTCGAAGGGCCGAATGGCCTACTCCTGCACCTAATTTCTATGTTTCTATGTTTCTATCTCCTAAAGTCTATAATCAATTCCACTGTCTTAAGAGCATTGAGCTCCAGGTTGTTGCGATGGCACCAGGATGCCAGCTGTGGCTGAAGGCAGATTCCTCCCCATCCTGGATCAGTCCAATCAGGGTTGTGTCGTCCGCAAGCATGAGAAGCTTGACAGAGGTTGTCTGTGGAGGTGCAGTCGTTGGTGTAGAGAGAGTAAAGGAGAGGGGAGTGTACACAGCCTTGCGGTGCTCCTATGCTGAGGGTCAGTGGATCTGAGATGTACTTTTCCCAGCCTCACATGCTGCTTCCTGTCTGTCAAGAAGTTGGTGATCCACGGACAGAGGGGTGCAGGCGCAGTCAACTGGGAGAGTTTGGAGTCTGGTAGCTCTGGCACAATGGTGTTGAATGCAGAGCTAAAATCCACAAACAAAATCCTTGCATAGGTCCCCAAGTGGTCTCGGTGCTGGAGGATGAAGTGCAGGCCCAGGTTGACTGCGTCATCCACTGATCTATTGGCCTGGTATGCAAACTGTCAGGGGGTCCAGCAAGAGGTTTTTGATATTTTTTAGGTGGGCCAGCACATCTTTCAAGGGTTTTCATGATCACAGAGTTCAGTGCGACAGGCCTGTAGTCATTAAGACCAGTGATTCTTGGCTTTTTGGGTGCAGGAACAACAGTGGAGACTTTGAAACAGGCAGGGACAGTGCAGTTTGCAGGGACTTATTGAAAATGTGCAGACTGATGCCAGTTGTTCGGCACAGAGCTTGAGGGTAGAGGGGGAAACATTGTCCGGCCCTGGAGATTTTCGGCTTTTCTTTCTCCTGCTAGCTTTTGCACCTCCTCAGTTTCGATTGTTAGTGATGGAGAAGTGGCCAGACTGATGTTGGGCAGCAAGGTGGGGGTGGGTAGTGGACGAGGGCCCAGTGTTTGCAGACTGGAGTCAGGCTGTAAGTGGGTGCGAAGTGGTGATTGGGGAGGAATGGGTAGGGGAGGGGGGACAAGGGGTACCTGGGTTATGTTTCTGTCTTTCCAACCTACTAGTTGATGATTTCCCAAATTTAAATTTACTTGGAAGTGTATATAAGAATGGATTAGCACTCAAATGTAATTAAATGTGACTTTATAGAGCAATATATGGGGTTTTGCATGCCTGACTAGGGAAGAGGGACTATTAGTTTTCAGTGCAGCACTGGAAGTGAAAAAATGCTTATCCAAAGAACCTTAGGGGTTTTTGGCTTTAAGTGAGAGAGGCAGTTCAGTAGGAACCAGGGTAGTCATTCAGAAATTTGCAGAGGTGATGATAAGTTAGAAGTTAGAGACAGTAAGTCTCAAACGATAGACAGGCGGGGAGAGGTGAAGGAAAACAGTGAAGCCAATGGGCTGAAGTGTGTTTATTTCAATGTAAAGTGATTGGGCCAATGATGTTGTGGTCATTGCGGAAATGTGGTTGTGAAAGGAACACGACTGGAATATTCCAGTATTTTGATATTTCAGACATGATAGAGAAGGAGGGAAGAGGTAGAGGAGTCAGACAATAGACAATAGTCAATAGGTGCAAGAGTAGTCCATTCGGCCCTTCGAGCCAGCACCGCCATTCAATGGCTGATCATCCCCAATCAGTACCCCGTTCCTGCCTTCTCCCCATATCCCCTGACTCTGCTATTTTTTAAGAGCCCTATCCAGCTCTCTCTTGAAAACATCCAGAGAACCTGCCTCCACCACCCTCTGAGGCAGAAAATTCCACAGACTCATCACTCTCTGTGAGAAAAAGTGTTTCCTCGTCTCCGTTCTAATTGTGCAACTGTCGTGGCGGCACTCAGAGTGGACTTTCAGGAGATTTGGTCTGCTGAGGGGATATGAGTAGAGCTTAAAAATTAAAAAGGTGCAATGGGATGGTCCCACAATAACAAGCAGGAGATAGGGGAACAGATATGTGGATAGTTTACAGAAAGAAGCCAAAGCAACAGAGATGTTATTAATGGGTGACTTTAACTTCCCCAATTTTAATTGGGACTTGCTCAGTGCCAAAGACTTAGATGGCACAGAATTTGTGAGGTGTGTCCAAGAGGGTTTCTTGAAACAGTATGTGGATAATCAATCCAAGAAGAGAACATACTGGCCCTTGTGTTGGGAAATGAGTTTGACCAGGTGACAAGTGTTAGAGCATTTTAGAGATAGTGATCATAAGTTTTAAGAATGTTTTGAATAGGGGGAAGGAAGGACGCTGTGGGATGGTGCTAAATTGGTGCAAGACAAATTATAATGTTATTAGGCAGGAGATCAGAAGGGTACACTGGAAGCAGTTGTTATTGGGTAAGTCCACATCTGACATGTGGGAGCCATTGAAAGGCCAGTTTATCGAACTTTTGAACTGGTATGATCCAGAAAGGAGGAAGGAAAGGGATGGCAAAATAAAGGAAACCTAGATGAAGAGATTGTAAATTTGGTCAAAAAGAAAAAGTTCATAAAACTTAGAAATACAATTAGGCCATTTGGCCATTGAGTGTACTCCACCATTCGATCATAGCTGATCAATTTTTTCCCTTTCAACTCCATTCTCCTGCCTTCCCCTTGCAACCTTTGACACTCATACTAATCATATAAATCTCTGCTTTAAAAATACCTAATGACTTGGCCTCCACCACTGTCTGCGGCAATGAATTTCACAGAGACTCTACCCTCTAGCTGAAAATGAAATGCATGCAAGTTTTAAGAGGATGGAATCAGACGGGGCGTTGAGGAACATAAAAGGAGGAAAGAACTCTAGTATCCGATGAGAAGGGCCATGACGGGCCAAAAAATGGCTTTGTCATGTTGGACTAACAGTAATTTTGACGACATGGTAAAATTGGACAGGTCAGCACAATTTTCCTTTGACAGAACACAGTAGACTGTAGAGAAAGATGCATAGGAAGGAGGAAATGAGGGTAGTAGAAGACTGTGACCCATTGGCTGCAAATGTAGTAGACACAGAAATCCTCGTATGAGGATATGAGGATATGACGACTGTCATATGAGGAAAGATTGAAAAGACTAGGCTTGTATTCACTGGAGTTTAGAAGGATGAGGGGATATCTTATAGAAAGATATAAAATATAAAAGGACTGGACAAGCTAGATGCAGGAAAAAATTTCCCAATGTTGGGCGAGTCCAGAACCAGGGGCCACAGTCATAGAATAAAGGGGACGCCATTTAAGACTGAGGTGAGAAAAAACTTTTTCACCCAGTGTGTTGTGAATTTGTGGAATTCCCTGCCACAGAGGGCAGTGGAGGCCAAATCACTGGATGGATTTAAGAGAGAGTTAGATAGAGCGGCTAGTAGAATCAAGGGTTATGGGGAGAAGGCAGGCACGGGTTAATGATAGGGGACGATCAGCCATGATCACAATGAATGTCGGTGCTGGCTCAAAGGGACGATTGGCCTCCTCCTGCACCTTTTTTGCTCTGTATTCTATGTTTCTATATTTTATCACCTGTGCATGTGGAGCATTGCCGTGAAGAAGGACCTGGCGTGCCGTTGGCTGCAGCTGGAGCTCGGAAGCCGCCTAGCTTGGCCCCAAAGAACGGAGAGTCGAGGAGGATGGAGCCGCTGGTGACGACGGACACAAGGAGTAGGTCGGTATGGGACGGCCTGGGGTATTGCCGCCAGAGCCGGCAAGGTCGACTGCAGGAGGTGCCCCCAGGGACACAGAGGTTTTTGGATGAGGAGAGGAATGTTGGTTGCCAGGCCGAGCTGGTTGAGGGCGACAGAGGAGGTCCTTCAGCTGTGGCTCATCTGGGCTTACCTGGATCGGGGGCAGTCCAGTACATCCAGCATATGGACCAATAGACAATAGGTGCAGGAGTTGGCCATTCGTCCCTTTGAGCCAGCACCACCATTCAATGCGATCATGGCTGATCAACCACAATCAGTACCCGTTACTACCTTCTCCCCATATCCCTTGACACATTCTATCTTTAAGAGCTCTATCTAACTCTCTGTTGAAAGCATCCAGAGAATTGGCCTCCGCTGCCTTCTGAGGCAGATAATTTCACAGATTCACAACTCTCTGTGTGAAAAAGTTTTTCCTCATCTACGTTCTAAATGGCTTACCCCTTATTTTTAAACTGTGGCCCCTGGTTCTGCACTTCCCCAACAAAGGGAACAAAGAAGACTGAGGGGGAATCTTATAGAAACTTACAAAATTCTTAAGGGGTTGGACAGGCTAGATGCGGGAAGATTGTTCCCGATGTTGGTGATGTCCAGGACAAGGGGTCACAGTTTAAGGATAAGGGGAAAATCTTTTAGGTCCGAGATGAGGAAAATATTTTTCACACAGAGAGTGGTGAATCTCTGGAATTCTCTGCCACAGAAGGTAGTTGAGGCCAGTTCATTGGCTATATTTAAGAGGGAGTTAGATGTGGCCCTTGTGGCTAAAGGGATCAGGGGGTATGGAGAGAAGGCAGGTACAGGATACTGAGTTGGATGATCAGCCATGATCATATTGAATCAGGCTCTAAGGGCCGAATAGCCTACTCTTGCACCTATTTTCTATGTTTCTAACATGTATCCTGACTCTAGCTTGTCCAATCCCTTAATAATTTTAGATGTTTCAATAAGACCTTCACTTTGGACTTTTCCTCTTTCGTTTTGTAAATGGCACCAAAATATGGCGATGGGTGCAAGAATTTCATTGTGCAGAGAATACATCACAATAAAGAACCATTGGGCTGCAAGGGATTGCTCAAGTGCAGAGTGTTGGAAGTAGGCACAGTTGTGATTTTTTTACCATCATAATCAAGCAAAATGATTAGTCCAAGTCAACATGGATTTATGAAAGGGAAATCATGCTTGACTAATCTTCTGGAATTTTTTGAGGTTGTGACAAGTAAAATGGATGAAGGGGTGCCAGTGGATGTAGTGTATCTAGACTTTCAGAAAGCCTTTGATAAGGTCCTGCACGAGAGACTGGTGACTGAAATTAGAGCACATGGTATTGGGGGTAGGGTGTTGACATGGATAGACAATTGGTTGGCAGACCGGAAGCAAAGAGAAGGAGTGAACGGGTCCTTTTCAGAATGGCAGGCAGTGGCGAGTGGAGTGCCGCAAGGCTCGGTGTTGGGGCCGCAACTGTTTACCATATATATTAATGATTTGGAAGAGGGAATTAGGAGCAACACTAGCAAGTTTGCGGATGACACAAAGCTGGGTGGAAGTGTGAACTGTGAAGAGGATGTTAGGAGGTTGCAGGGTGACCTGGATAGGTTGAGTGAGTGGGCAGATGCGTGGCAAATGCAGTATAATATAGATAAATGTGAGGTTATCCACTTTGGCGGCAAAAACAAGGGGGAAGATTATTACCTCAATGGGGTTAGGTTAGGTAAGGGGGAGGTGCATCGAGACCTGGGCGTTCTGGAAGTTGGCTTACAGGTACAGCAGGCAGTGAAGAAAGCTAATGGAATGTTGGCCTTCATAACAAGAGGATTTCAGTATAGGAGTAAAGAGGTTCTTCTGCAGTTATATGGGGCTCTGGTGAGACCAGATCTCGAGTATTGTGTACAGTTTTGGTCTCCTAATTTGAGGAAGGACATCCTTGTGATTGAGGCAATGCAGCGTAGGTTCACGAGAGTGATCCCTGGGATGGCGGGACTGTCATAAGAGGAAAGATTGGAAAGACTAGGCTTGTATTCACTGGAGTTTAGAAGGGTGAGGGGGGATCTTATAGAAACATATAAAATTATAAAAGGACTGGACAAGCTAGATGCAGGAAAAATGTTCCCAATGTTGGGTGAGTCCAGAACCAGGGGCCACAGTCTTTGAATAAAGGGGAGGTCATTTAAGACTGAGGTAGAAAAAACGTTTTCACCCAGAGTTGTGAATTTATGGAATTCCCTGCCACAGAGGTCAGTGGAGGCCAAGTCACTGGATGGATTTAAGAGGGAGATAGATAGAGCTCTACGGGCTTGTGGAGTCAAGGGATATGGGGAGAAGGCAGGCACGGGTTATTGATAGGGGACGACCAGCCATGATCACAATGAATGGCGGTGCTGGCTTGAAGGGCCGAATGGCCTCATCCTGCACCTATTTTCTATGTTTCTATGTTTCTATGATATCTGCTGTCATTCCACTTTGCTTCTGTTCCTCGTCCTCCCATTCCTCGTCCAAACCAGGAAGACCCTCTATCAGAACAGTCTCTTTCTCGTTGTGACTTCTGAAGCATCTAATGGTGTGATGCAGTCGAGCAAATGGTCTCTTTAGCGAATTTCAAAATAAATATTTATTTATAACAACAACATCTTGGCAGTCTTCCAGAAAAGTCTCCTGACCTGTTTCATAACGGTGAGCATAAAATAATAAGTTCCAATTTAATTCCTGGTTCCTTTTAAAAAAATATTGGAAATTGGTATTCCGTTTACACTCAAATAATTGATTCCTTTACTGAGGGGTATCAATTCGATCTCTTGCTCTCAACGGGCATTGCAGCTTCTTTAAAGAGGTCTATAGGGCATTTCATCTGGCATTTTATTGTTTAGCATGTCCTTCAGAAAGTAATTGCTAGTGCTGACTTCAACATATTCACTGCTATTGCATCTTGTGCCAAATACAGGTTTAAATCAATATTCCAGCAACAATGCTGACCTTGCCATCTCTGAACCACCATTTTTGTGGGGAAATAATCACTACATTTCATATGTTTCTTTTTTGTTCGTGTATCTATGTTTCATTCAAAGATTTTAAGATGCATTTACAATTCATTGTCTTTTTTTTTCATTTTGCAATTTTTCATTTTTACAAAATAACTTGATCCAAAAGTAATAAAGTTTCAGAAGGAACTGCAGATTCTGGAAAATTGAAGGTAGACAAAAATGTTGGAGAAACTCAGCGGGTGAGGCAGCATCTATGAGTAATAAGTTGGATAAGGCATCCTACTTCAGCTCCGAATACCAGGTTTCAAATGACAAAACGTCCTTCCCTTGGTATTTTTTGCGGGAAATGCAGGTGAATAGCAAAATAATGTAAAATGCCATTGTGTCCCATTGCAACTGCATGTACATCCCCTATTGAGCGAAGGAGTGGTTGAAAATTGGTCCAAGTATTCTTAGGATGAAAACTTCATTGGGAAGGCAAGTGACCTGCATTAGAATGGGATCATTCCATTTGTTTCATCACAATGCACCATGAATTACTGACATCTGGGTTCCACTGCCTTTAAATCGCTGCTGTCTCCTACTACTTTCACCTTGCATGTTGTTTCATTTGGACTTTCACCCTAATCAAATACTTTATACTCAGAACATTCACTGGGGATTAGAAGTATGGGCATTGCTGTTCCATTTCCACTCACACTTACCAATTTCAGTGATGGTCACTTTTTCTTTAGTATACTTTAGTTTAGGGATATAGCGCAGAAGCAGGCCCGTCGGCCCACCAAATCTGCGATGACCAGCGATCCCCGCACACTAACACTGAACACCTCCGCTCGGTCTGCCTAAACTTACCTGATCTCCCGGTTGCTCAACACTTTAACTCCCCCTCCCATTTCCACACTGAACTTTCTGTCCTGGGCCTCCTCATCAGAGCGAGGCCCAGCGCAAATTGGAGGAACAGCACCTCATATTTTGCTTGGGTAGCTTGCATCCCAGCGGTATGAACATTGACTTCTCTAACTTCAAGTAGCCCTTGCTTTCCCTCTCTCTCCATCCCCTCCCCAGTTCTCCTACCAGTCTTACTGTCTTTGACTACATTTTATCTATGTACCACCCACTCCCCTGAAATCAGTATGAAGAAGGGTCTCGACCCGAAACGTCACCCATCCCTTCCCTCCAGAGATGTTGCCTGTTCCGTTGAGTTGCTCCAGCATTTTGTGTCCACCTTCGATTTAAACCAGCATCTGCAATTCTTTCCTACACTAACACGAGGGACATTTTACAATCTTTTCAATTAACTTACAAACCTGTATGCCTTTGGCATGTGGGAGGGAATCGGAGCACCCGGGGAAAACCCCCACGGTCACAGGGAGAACATACAAATACCGTACAGACGGCACCCGTAGTCAGGATAGAAACTGGGTCTCTGGTGCTGTAAGGAAGCAACTGCTGCATCACTGTGCTTCCCTGGAAACTTCTTAGTGGCACAAGCAACTTTTCTTGATGCTTCGATCAATCTATCTATCTACACATAACTAAAACTCTGATCTTGTTATCTCCTGGTTGCGCGGTCTTTCTATTTGCGCAAAAACGGTTCACTATAGCGCTACGATTTTACGCCAGTTCACTCACCTTTATCCTGTGCTGCGAGTGTACCAAGTTTCGTTCGGTTGAATGTCGTAAAAGTTAGCGACGTTTAAAAATCTTAAAAACCGCGTGTGAGCAGATCAATCTCTTCCCTTGTCATTCCCCGAGACGGTCCGCCCCTTCCTGCGCCATCGCATCTTTACTGGAGCTGAGGATGGCCGGCGGAGGTTTCCAACCGGACATTTGGAGGGACCCGAAGCAACCCAGCCCCCACGCAGCAAGCAGCCAAACCCCGCCCCGCCCCGCCCCAAGCAGCAGCCCCGCACTGAGCAGTAGCCCCACTCCAAGCAGCAGCCCAGCGTTGGAGACCCGACCCAGCCCGGAGTCGCCGATGTCACCAAATGGAAAGCGGAGACTTTGATCCCAGTGGAGGAGAACAATCAGCGACCAGTGCCCGCTGTGAGTCCCCATCGCACCGCCAATTCCAGCCACTACTCCTCTGGCCCTCCTAGCTGGCTCCTTCCTCACTCCCCCATGATGCCCCCCTCTCCCGCATGGCTCTTCCCCATTTTTCTCTGAGCTCACTCCCCCCGCCCACCCACCCCCTCTCCCTCCATAACTCCACCCCGCCCACACACCCCTCCCCCTCCACAAGCCGCCCTGCCCACACACACCCACCCCACCGCTCACAAACCCTCCCGCCCATGCACCCCCACCCCCACTACCCTGGTTAATTCCTGGGATGGCGGGGCTGTCATATGCTGAGAGAATGGAGTGGCTGGGTTTGTATACTCTTTAATTTAGAAGGATGAGAGGGTATCTTATTGAAACATATTAGATTATTAAGGGTTTGGACATGCTAGAGGCAGGAAACATGTTCCCGATGTTGGGGGAGTCCAGAACCAGGGGCCACAGTTTAAGAATAAGGGGTAAGCCATTTAGATCTGAGATGAGGAAACACGTTTTTACACAGAGACTTGTGAGTCTGTGGAATTCTCTGCCTCAGAGGGCGGTGGAGGCTGGTTCTCTGGATACTTTCAAGAGAGAGCTAGAAAGGGCTCCTGAACGTAGTGGAGGCAGGGGATATGGGGAGAAGGCAGAAATGGGGTACTGATTGTGGATGATCAGCCATGATCACATTGGGGCCGAACGGCCTACTTATGCACCTATTGTCTATTGTCTATTGTGAGGTAGTTTCGGAGAAATGCATAAAAGTAATTAAATTCCTGGTGCCTGAGCAGTTTTTTCCTGTTATGAGAATCTAGGAAGGAGATTGATAGCACCCTGACAGAGATTTTTGTAAGGTCTGATGAAGGGACTCAATGCGAAACGTCACCTATTCCTTTTCTCCAGAGATGCTGCCTGACATGCTGCGTTACTCCAGCATTTTGTAACTTTGTTAGCCACATGTTAGGCGTTGGAAGATTGGAGAATGGCATAAGCCATGCCTTTATTTAAGAAGGCCTGCATGGGTATGGCAGGGAACTAGATTCCAGTGAATCTTATATCGGTGGTGGGAAAGTTATTGGAAGTGATTCTGAGCAACGTGATTTATTTGCATTCTAAAGGAGTATTAGAGAGTATTAGAGTATCTAAAATTAGTATTAGAGATAATCAGCCATGCATTGTGTGTGAGATATCAAGTCTCACAAACTTAATTGAGTTTTTTGAAAAAGTAATCAACATTTTATTTAAGTTTAGTTTAGTTTAGTTTAGTTTAGAGATACAGTGCGGAAACAGGAAATTCGGCCCATCGGGTACGCGCCAACCAGCGATCCCCGCACATTAAAGGGCCTGATCCACTTTCATGACCTAATTCACGACCTTTTTTACTCGTGGCCATTTTTCACCGGGCTAGAAAAAGGCCCCGACCTACTTGATGCCACGAGCACCTACGACTGGCATCACGACCTGCCTACGACCTACCTACGACCTCGTACGACCTCGTGACTACCATGCTGCGAGTATGAGTCAAGGGCAAACTCGGCAGAGGTCGTGAATTAGGTCGTGAAAGTGGGACAGGCCGTTAACACTCCTACACCCACCTAGGGACAAATTTTCCGTTTACCAAGCCAATTAACCTACAAACCTGTACGTCTTTGGAGTGTGGGAGGAAACCGAAGATCTCGGAGAAAAACCACACAGGTCACGGGGAGAACGTGCAAACTCCGTACAGATAGCACCCGTAGTCGGGATCGAACCCGGGTCTCCGGCCCTGCAAGAGCTATAAAGGGCCTGTTCCACTTACGCGATTGCGTAAGTGGGACAGGTCCTTAAGGCAAGAACTCTACCGCTGCGCCACCGTGATCATTTGCATTTCTTTGTTTGCATGTCTTTGCAGTTTGTTTGCATGTCTTTGAAAATGTTCAGCATGGGAGGATGATCTAGAGGGTGGAAACACATGGGATTGAGGATGAGTCTTCTTTCTGCGTATGGCGTGCACAGCCTAAAGTTGTAGATCAATGGTACACATCCAGGCCATAGCAGCATCAGTTACTGGGTGGATGGCTTTGATGCCCCTAGGGAAAAGCCTCAGTGGCCAGTCATTCATGATGTGTGGGGTGGTCTGGTTTGGATGTTCACAATCGCAAGCTGGGCTGTCTGTCATCCCCCATTTATGCAGGTGTTGGGCTGTTCTTGCATGGAGGGTGCAGATTCTGTTCAGGTTTAGCCATTGCTTGCCTTGGAGGTCAAAACCCGGTGGTTTCACTGTGGGGTCTGTGATGACCTTTCCGTTGTTGGTGTTGGCATCTTTCCAGGCTCTGCGCCACTCAGTCTTAGAGTCAAAGTCTTCCAGGGATTTATCAGAAGATCAGAAGGGTTTGCGGGACTTCAGGCGCATGTTGGGTAGATTGTTCAAGTCAGCATGGATGGGAAGGTCAGGGTTAGCCTCGATGGTGCACCAATCTTTCAACATGCTGTCCCTTCTGCGCATGCTGGGAGGGGCGATATGTGAGAGGACAGGGAGCCACTGTAAAGGTGTTGACTTAAGCGTCCCTGTGATGACCTGCATTGCAGTGTTAAGGACAATGTCAACTCGTTTGGTGTGGCAACTATTATGGCCCTGTCCCACTGTAGGAGTTCATTCAAGAGCTCTCCCGAGTTTAAAAAAAAAGCAAACTCGTGGTAAGCATGTAGAATGAACGTAGCGGGTATGTCGGAGCTCGGGGACGTCTCTTAGCAGCTCGTAACGCTAACGGCAGGTACTCGGGAAATGCGGTAAGCTCGGGAAGACTCGTGAAGATTTTTCAACATTTTGAAAAATGTCCACGAGAACCCCGAGTACCGACGAGTGGCCATTACCGTAAATATCCGAGTTCGAATCAGGGCAAACTCGCGAGATCTCTTTGAATGAACTCGAACAGTGGGACAGGGCTTTTAGCCTAAGCTGTAGGAATGTTACAAAATGTTGAGATTTTAAAAATCACGCCTGCAATTTATCCCATCAGATAAAGCATAAAAATAACTTTAATTTGATACCTAATTCACTTTCATATCTTCAGTATTAAAAACGTTATGGTCATTTTCATATTCGGAAATTAGCATCTTGTTCCCCATTGCTTTTCCATTGACTTAACGCAAAAGCTGTGATCGAGGACAGTCAAAAGCCCATAACTTTCTTAAAAATTAAGAGAACTGAATGAAACTTTCAGTTATTGTAGATTGAAGCATCCTGAAACAAAACATCTTACTTGGATAACCTGAAATTAAAGCATATAATTAGTTAGTTACCTAATTGTAGCTAATTACAAAATTGACCGTTGTGACGGAAATAGTAATAAACACCGAGACTGCCATCAAAATTCAAAAATGTGATATTCTCAAGATCAGAACTTTAATATTATTGTATTATATGCTGTAAATCCGTAACAGACAGGTAAATAAATTACAATTTCTAGCAAAAGATCAGTTGCTAGCTGGTACATTGGCATATCATAATCAGTAGCATCATCATACTCCTCAGATTGTAACCAATAAGCAACTCTGTACACCGTGTTTTTCCTCATTTTGGCATTGTAAACTACAGGTTTTTGCTGTTCAAACCACACATGGCATGCACGAGTACCACGAGTTGAAAAGTAGAGGCCATGGACAGGCAGACTTTACTCAGAACTGCTGTAGTTTTGGGAGCAACAGCAGCAGGAGTTTAGCAAGAGATACGACTGATTGGCTCTAGCCCAAGTGGGAGGAGAGAAGTGAGTCAGTGCCGGGAAAACAGTTGAAAACTGAGGAATTTGGCTTGTAAATTGGTAAATCAGGCAATTTATCAGTCAATTTAAGCAAGACTGCTCTTGGGGAGCGGCAGTGAGAAGCGGCCTTGTGAGGGATGTGCCCTGTGAGAAAAGTGTGAGTCCTTGGCTCGAGAGTCTTCGAGGAGGCTGCTGAGGAGAGGAGACTATGCAATACGCTTGAGAGGTAGAGACGAAAGAAGGAGATGTCAGGCAAGCTGATTCAGTGCGATGCTTGCAGTATGTGGGAGGTCAAGGACACCGCTGGTGCCTCTGGCTGCAA
Organism: Amblyraja radiata; assembly: GCF_010909765.2. Taxonomy (NCBI): domain Eukaryota; kingdom Metazoa; phylum Chordata; class Chondrichthyes; order Rajiformes; family Rajidae; genus Amblyraja; species Amblyraja radiata. The sequence goes on from NC_045956.1 coordinate 151,061,845, forward strand.
CAAATGCGAGAAGTGCATCCAGGTAGAGCTCCTGAAGGGCCGTGTTGGGGAACTGGAGAAGCAAGTGGATGACCTCCGGTTCGTCCGAGAAACGGAGTCGTTCCTCGACAAGTCCTACAGTACGATTGTTACACCTATGGTACTGGAAGAGAGAAGGTGGGAGACAGTGAGAAATGGAGGGAAGCATGGAATGCCAACGTCCCCGGGTGTTGTACCTCTTGTGAACAGGTTCACCCACTTAGAAGCTGTCGGGACAGAAGACGTGTTTACACTGAGCGGCGGACTGGCTTGCGATGCGAATAGGGCTGTTGAGCCAGAACCAAAAAGGCCTAAGGCAGGCAACGCCATTGTAGTGGGAGACTCCATTGTGAGAGGTACGGACAGGGGTTTCAGCGGCAACAGACGGGATGCGAGGAAGGTGTGCTGCCTTCCTGGTGCCAGGATCCAGGATGTCACGGACAGAGTGCAGAAAATCCTCAAGGGCGAAGGTGAACATCCGGAAGTGGTAGTGCATGTCGGCACAAATGATGTCGGAAAGAAGGGGATAATTATTCTGCAGCGTGACTTTAGAAAACTCGGAGAAATGCTGAAAAGCAGGACCTCCAGGGTTGTTATCTCCGGTTTGCTTCCAGTTCCTCGTGCTGGCGAGAGCAGGAACAGGGAGATACGGGACCTGAACGTGTGGCTGAGGAACTGGTGCACGGGGCAGGGATTTAGATTCTTAGATCACTGGGATCTGTTTTGGGGTAAGGGGGAACTGTACAAAAGGGACGGATTGCATCTTAACAGGTGTGGGACCAGCATTCTGGCAGGCAGGTTTGCCACTGCTACACGGGTGGTTTTAAACTGAATAAGGGGGGTGGGGTGTCGAATGGGATAGTGGAGGATGGAGTTAAAGGGAAAGGGTTTCTTAAATGTGTGAGCGTAGAGACAGAGGGGTGTAAAATGAGGGTAGAAGCAATAGGTAGCAAGGTGAAAAGTAAAAGTGGCAGGCAGACAAAACCAGGGCAAAAATCAAAAAGGGCCACTTTTCAACATAATTGTATAAGGGGTAAGAGTGTTGTAAAAACAAGCCTGAAGGCTTTGTGTCTCAATGCAAGGAGCATTCGTAATGAATGTGCAGATAGCTATTAATGACTATGATATAGTTGGGATCACGGAGACATGGCTCCAGGGTGACCAAGGCTGGGAGCTGAACATCCAGGGATATTCAATATTCAGGAGGGATAGAGAGAAAGAAAAAGGAGGTGGGGTAGCGTTGCTGATTAGAGAGGAGATTAACGCAATGGAAAGGAAGGACATTCGTTTGGAGGATGTGGAATCGGTATGGGTAGAGCTGCGAAACACTAAGGGGCAGAAAACGCTGGTGGGTGTTGTGTACAGGCCACCTAACAGTAGTAGTGAAGTTGGAGATGGTATCAAACAGGAAATTAGAAATGCGTGCGACAAAGGCAAAACAGTTATAATGGGTGACTTCAATCTACATATAGATTGGGTGAATCAAATTGGCAGGGGTGCTGAGGAAGAGGATTTCTTGGAATGTATGCGAGATAGTTATCTAAATCAACATGTAGAGGAACCAACGAGAGAGCAGGCTATTTTAGACTGGGTAATGAGGAAGGGTTAGTTAGCAGTCTTGTTGTACGTGCCCCCTTGGGCAAGAGTGACCATAATATGGTTGAGTTCTTCATTAGGATGGAGAGTGACATTGTTAATTCAGAAACAATGGTTCTGAACTTAAAGAAAGGTAACTTTGAGGGTATGAAACGTGAATTGGCCAAGATTGACTGGCAATTAATTCTAAAAGGGTTGACGGTGGATATGTAATGGAAGACATTTAAAGACTGCATGGATGAACTACAAAAATTGTTCATCCCAGTTTGGCAAAAGAATAAATCAGGGAAGGTAGTGCATCCGTGGATAACAAGGGAAATCAGGGATAATATCAAAGCGAAGGATGATGCGTACAAATTAGCCAGAAAAAGCAGCATACCGGAGGACTGGGAGAAATTCAGAGACCAGCAGAGGAGGACAAAGGGCTTAATTAGGAAAGGGAAAATAGATTATGAAAGAAAACTGGCAGGGAACATAAAAACTGACTGCAAAAGTTTTTATAGATATGTGAAAAGAAAGCGATTAGTTAAAACAAATGTAGGTCCCTTGCAGTCAGAAACAGGTGAGTTGATCATGGGGAACAAGGATATGGCGGACCAATTGAATAACTACTTACTAAGGAAGACATAAATAATCTGCCGGAAATAGCAGGGGACCGCGGGTCAAAGGAGTTGGAGGAATTGAGTGAAATCCAGGTTAGCCGGGAAGTGGTGTTGGGTAAATTGAATGGATTAAAGGCCGATAAATCCCCAGGGCCAGATAGGCTGCATCCCAGAGTACTTAAGGAAGTAGCTCCAGAAATAGTGGATGCATTAGTAATAATCTTTCAAAACTCTTTAGATTCTGGAGTAGTTCCTGAGGATTGGCGGGTAGCAAACGTAACCTCACTTTTTAAGAAGGGAGGGAGAGAGAAAACGGGGAATTACAGACCAGTTAGTCTAACATCGGTAGTGGGGAAACTGCTAGTCAGTTATTAAAGATGGGATAGCAGCACATTTGGAAGGTGGTGAAATCATTGGACAAAGTCAGCATGGATTTACTAAAGGTAAATCATGTCTGACGAATCTTATAGAATTTTTTGAGGATGTAACTAGTAGCGTGGATAGGGGAGGACCAGTGGATGTGGTGTATCTGGACTTCCAGAAGGCTTTCGACAAGGTCCCACATAAGAGATTAGTATACAAACTTAAAGCACACGGCATTGGGGGTTCAGTATTGATGTGGATAGAGAACTGGCTGGCAAACAGGAAGCAAAGAGTAGGAGTAAACGGGTCCTTTTCACAATGGCAGGCAGTGACTAGTGGGGTACCGCAAGGCTCAGTGCTGGGACCCCAACTATTTACAATATATATTAATGATCTGGATGAGGGAATTGAAGGCAATATCTCCAAGTTTGCGGATGACACTAAGGTGGCGGGCAGTGTTAGCTGTGAGGAGGATGCTATGATGCTGCAAGGTGACTTGGATAGGCTGGGTGAGTGGGCAAATGTTTGGCAGATGCAGTATAATGTGGATAAATGTGAGGTTATCCATTTTGGTGGCAAAAACAGGAAAGCAGACTATTATCTAAATGGTGGCCGACTAGGAAAAGGGGAGATGCAGCGAGACCTGGGTGTCATGGTACACCAGTCATTGAAAGTAGGCATGCAGGTGCAGCAGGCAGTGAAGAAAGCAAATGGTATGTTAGCTTTCATAGCAAAAGGATTTGAGTATAGGAGCAGGGAGGTTCTACTGCAGTTGTACAGGGTCTTGGTGAGACCACACCTGGAGTATTGCGTACAGTTTTGGTCTCCAAATCTGAGGAAGGACATTATTGCCATAGAGGGAGTGCAGAGAAGGTTCACCAGACTGATTCCTGGGATGTCAGGACTGTCTTATGAAGAAAGACTGGATAGACTTGGTTTATACTCTCTAGAATTTAGAAGATTGAGAGGGGATCTTATAGAAACTTACAAAATTCTTAAGGGGTTGGACAGGCTAGATGCAGGAAGATTGCTCCCGATGTTGGGGAAGTCCAGGACAAGGGGTCACAGCTTAAGGATAAGGGGGAAATCCTTTAAAACCGAGATGAGAAGAACTTTTTTCACACAGAGAGTGGTGAATCTCTGGAACTCTCTGCCACAGAGGGTAGTCGAGGCCAGTTCATTGGCTATATTTAAGAGGGAGTTAGATGTGGCCCTTGTGGCTAAGGGGATCAGAGGGTATGGAGAGAAGGCAGGTACGGGATACTGAGTTGGATGATCAGCCATGATTATATTGAATGGCGGTGCAGGCTCGAAGGGCCGAATGGCCTACTCCTGCACCTAATTTCTATGTTTCTATGTTTCTATGCCTTTCTGCCCACTACTATCCCATTAAGAATATCCTGTAGATCATCACATTTGGAGTAGTCCAAATTCGGATAATCTCTGCGAATGCTGTCTAAATCAGTCTCTTTTGCTGGGCATTTGGATCGACAATTTTGCATTTCTTCTTTGGAGATATCTGTTTAAAATGTAAAGGGGAAAAAAAAAAAAACACTGAACAGCATTAACAGAAACAAGTTATTATTTGAAGTTTTAGAAAAAAAGGTAGAAAGTTAAATGCTAAAACAAATAGTAAATACCCAACAAAAAATTCATATCCATCAGTTTCATCAAATCAATTAAATTCATCTAAACGATTAAATTCATCTAAATTCAATTACTAGATCTAAACATCTATCCATTTCTTAAGAAAAGGCAAAACATTTTAAATAGCCTAAGTATCCAAATGAGGAAATATTATACAAATAGAACCGCTTGGATAGTGACTTTTATATAAGCTAGGTAAATTGCAAAAGAAAAGTTTAAAGTTTTCCTGAACTGAAATAAAGTGCAAACAGACAGATACACACAGGCAAAGATGAATCAAAACATGGAGGCCTGAACCGGAACCTGCTTAGCTTAGGTTATTGTTTGGGGCAATTATAGAACTGGAGGAAATTATATTTGATATGGCTTTGTGTTGAAGAATGGGAAGCTGAATAAGGGGCCTCTTCTTAGGCCATCTGCTCTGGATGTGACATAAAGGTGAAGCGTTATGGCTTGTTATGCTAGGTTTGAGACAGAATTCAAGGCTGAGAGATGATAGACTGCAGTTAGCCTTGGCTGTGTACAATTATAATGTGTGGTAAGGAATAAGATGTAAGTGAAGGAATAGTTGCTTTGAGAAATAATTAGATTGAGGGAGTAATTTATAGAAGGTTGAAGCAGATGGAATTCTGATGTAATGGTCTGAGATGTAGTCTCTTGTGTTCTGCCTGGGACATGAGATTGGAAATCCTACTCCCCGATAACAGGAAAGGCACCAAACTTATATTAACTAAATTGACAGATTTACAACCCAAGTATCCTTGGAAGGGAGATGGAAATGTGCGTTTTGAAATTAGAAACTGTAATTCAGCAAACTTATATAATTAACTAGACCATGCTTTTGTAGAAGAACAACTCCATTTTAGATTTGACTATTAGCTCTTTCAACCTCACTCTGGCAATGGAGGAGGCCCAGGATAGAAAGATCAGTGTGGGAGTGGGAAAGAGTCTTAAAATGGTTGGCAACCGGGAGATCCAGCAGGCCTTGGCGGACTGAGTGTAAGTGTAGGGTGAAACGCACGCCTAGTCTAGATACGAGGAGAATATATGTGAGAGAGAGAGCGTGTGTGAGAATGTGTGTGTGAGAATGCGTGTGAGAGAGAGTGCGTGTGAGAATGTATGTGTGAGAGAGAGCATGCGTGTGTGAGAGTGCGTGTGTGAGGGAGCAAGAGAGACGGAGTGTGTGTGACAGAGAGAGGGAGTGTTTGTGTGTGTGAGAGAAAGAGAGAGGGGGTGTGTCTTTGTGTGAGAGAGCAGGAGTGTGTGTGTGAGAGTGAGAGAGAGGGGGAGAGTTTGTGTGTGAGAGAGAGTGAGAGTGTGAGAGAGGGAGTGTGTGAGAGAGTGAGAGTGTGAGAGAGGGAGTGAGAGAGGGAGTGTGTGAGAGAGTGAGAGTGTGAGAGACAGGGAGTGTGTGAAAGAGAGGAGGGGGCACGAGAGGGTGAAGTGGAGAGAATTTGTGTACGAATGGGGGGGAGAGAAAATAAAGATATAATAGGGTGTGAGATAAGGAGACGGGAATATATATGTTCAGTTTTAAGGGACACTAGACCAAGTGCAGACCCGTTGGGTCTGTTTCCCCAACGGCGTTTTTGGGGGGGGGGGGGGAGGGGTGAGAAACTTCTATAAACATTGTACTACCGTGTACCGATCTGGCTGTATTTTGGCAACTTCCTCTCGTCTCTTGTGCTGTTCTGCTCATTACTGCTTCTCAACGTTGCTTTGTGTTGTTCCTTGAACATCCAGCAACTCGATTGCTCCCATCTCTTTGCATGATGAAAAAAAAAGAGAAAGATATTTATCACGATGTAGATATTCATAAATTTGTAAAGGTAATTTCATCTATTGTAGACATTTATAAACTTCTTAAGACAATTATGTATATAAATTCATTTACCTATAATTTAAAAAAAAAACATTACACAATTATGTACCATTTTGTATTTAATTTGGAAGCTTATTGTTGTGTCTCTTGTTCCATGCAAACTTCCAATAATTTTTGAAGCTCCTCAAGAGGTTCAGTCCTTTCTTGTTCTGTCTCTTGTTCACTTCTGCTCCATGCTGCTTCTCAACATCTCTTTACAGTGTCCATTCACCATCATGCAACTTGTTTGCTCCTGCTTCTGGGCATGAATTTAAAAAAAGGAGATATTTATTTCAATGTAGATATTTATAAAATTCTATCTGTCAATCCATCAACATACAAATAAAGAAGAGTTTTTGTATCATATACCAATTTCGGTGTTTTCTATCAATTTCTTGTTGTGTTGCTTGTTCCCTACTGTCCTTCATTTATTTCTCGCAGATCCCAAAGACGTTCAGTCTAAATATCTCGGATCCAGAAATGAGGCGACAGTGACAGCTCTAGACAAAAAGGCAGCATTTGAATGGTATTAGGGCATTCTGATAAAACTGAAGTAAATTTGTATCATGGATAAAAAAAAACAATGCACGGGTCTGAAATAATCTCAAATACTGACCTTTCATCCATCTTAAGATCTGAAGTTGATTTTCACTGATGGTTACAGAATTTTCAATTCCACTGCAACTCCTGGGAAAATGCAGTCAATCCTTACAAACAAAATAACTCGACAATAGACCAAAGTGGAAAGTAACACTCATGTCAAACAACAGAAAAGGTAACGATAATTTCCTACAAGGCAGAAATTAACCACATAACCTTGATACGCAATGCCATTACCAACACCAAATCCTCAAACATCAATATCTCGTCAATCATCATTTACTCAATAATTGACTCAACAATTGAACTGTACCTGATACATATACCCTAGATGTGCAAGCCTGTAGTTTTATATCCTGCAGCAAATAATCCATCTGCAAGCTTTATCGTGAAGCATGAGAACAGCTCCAGCAACTTTCGATCCAAAAATCAAATACAACTGTTAAGATTTTACATGTCACTTAATGTGTCCTTGAAGCTTTTTCTGAGGCAGCATTTTAAACTTTTGTGTGCAGAAATGCGATTCCTGTGTTAAACATCCCTTGTTGAACTGAGGAGCAATAATCAAAAGTGTCGAAACTCTGGACATTCAGTTCCTTCCTGCATCGCTTTTTGCCTTCAGTTTTGCCTACTTTCATTGACTTTAGGAAAATTTGAGCACTTAATGCAGCAGTCATTTCTCAACAAAGCATTTGTTTAATCACAACATTCCTGGTTGATGTCCCATCTTTCAGGAACACTTTTACTTGTTCCTTCACCTTTCCTCTGCTAAGAGCTACATATAGTTGGCCATGTTGAAATACTGGTTTCTCAAGGTATATCAAGACCTTCTCCATGGTTTGTCCTTGTGCCTTATGAATTGTCATTGCAAAACTCGACAGAATAGGGAATTGGCTCCGCCTAATGGGAATGTTTTCATCTTCTGTCAAATTGATCTTCATCCTAGGAATTAGAACAATATCTTCTTTGTAGGCCCCCATGTTGATTCTAGCAACTATGAGATTATTGTGTAGCTGTTCTACAATCAACCTCGTTCCATTGCATAGCTTTGGGGGTTGCAAGTTTCTGATTAAAACAATTGGAGATCCTTTCTTCAACTCCAATTTGTGTGGTGGTAAACCACAAATCTCGACTGAATCGAGGAATTCCGTTGGGAAGTGAGTTGAATTTGTTCCGTCAGTGACAGAATTGAAAGAATAGTACTCCCTCATGGTTCCAGGGAAGCGTCTGACACACGCAGAATTGATTCTTCTCATCGTATCATTGTGAGGAACCAAGATACAATTGTTAGAGAATAATGTTGCAGGGTGGTCAAATGTTGGATAGATATAATCAATGCAGTCATCCAGTGTTCTTGCTGAGAGAACCATGTCTTCTGGAATGTTAATTTCATTGTCTTCATTCTTTGCAATCTTGTCCTCTCCTACATCCAACAAAAATTTAGAATACTCGCCCTTTCCTTCGCTCAATCGCATATTTCTCTTCAATTCAAACTTTGTGAAAGTCCGCCACAAGTACGATGTCTTGATGCAGGCGTTTTGAACATCAATATCACTTCCCATCTTCACTACAGGAAGGAGTTGTCTAAAATCACCACAACAAATGGTAAGAATTCCGCCAAAATGATCCTTTTTGCGGCATACATCTTGAAGAGTTCTGTCCACCGCTTCAAAGCACTCCCTCCTAATCATTGGACACTCATCCCAAACAATGAGCTTCACTCTCCTGAAGAAATCTCCCGTTTTAGAGTTGCTGTTGATGTTGCATGTTGAATCCTCCGTCACATGGATAGGTATCTTGAATCGTGAATGTGCAGTTCTTCCACCAGGCATTAATGTGGCTGCAATACCAGACGATGCTACAGCAATGGCAATTTGACCTTGAGCTCTAACCGTGGAGAGGATCAAATTTATGATAAATGTTTTTCCTGTTCCTCCTGGTGAGTCAATGAAAATCATTGAAGATAGATCCCTCTGCAAGTAGTCGCACACATGGTCATAAACTTCTCTCTGCTCAGCATTCAGCAGAGGCTCATTCTCATCAACAAATCGCTGTTGTTCTGATCTATTGTAATTCAATTCATTAAGTAAATCAACATTTTCACCATCAATGTCCATCCTTTCATTTCTTGGTCGGGGCAAGGTAAAATTTTCCAGTGTGGTGTTGCAATTCTCAAGCTTGTCCTGAATATAAAAGAGAGCCTGATCATGATGTCTGTCATCAATTGTGATATTCTGACCACTTTTTCTTCTTCGCTCGCTTTCAAGGTAATCCTCAGACATGCAATTCTTGAAGCGATCCCATAATTGTAGAGGATCATTGATGTCAGTATTTGTCAGCAGAACAACAAACAAATCCCTGATTGCCCTGGGGAGTCTTGTCATTTCAGCATCTTCCATTGTTTGTTGCCAATGGTCGTCAGCTTCCAACAAACCTCTTTCTCTGCAGACGTCTTTGAAGGAAGGAAGAATTACTCCATTATGTGTCTTCAAGGACTCGAAAGACACTGGTCCTTTCACGTGATGCAGAAGCAGTCTCATGTAGAAGAGGTCACCTAGTTTTGGAGAAATGACATGTATTCGTCCAAGAACGTTGACTTCAAAAATACCTGGGAAGTTATCCACACTCTTTCCAACCTTCCTTCTTTGCCATCTCTTGCTGCTCCATGTATAAAATCGAGGTACATCAACGTACAATAGTGTTCTTGCAAACGGATCTTCAGAACTCAATCGAACAAATTCAGTCAAAGTGGTTCTCGCAATTCCATCATTCATCCCTTGCTGAGCAGCATCAAAAAATACTTGTTGTTGGTCTGGTAGATGTATATCAAGTCGAATGACAGGGGGGTGTCTCTCATGAGTAAGAAATCCAAGGACTGATGCCCCTGCCTCTGAAGGACCAATGTATCTTCCATTCAGGTACTGTTTAATCTCGTCATTTACGTTAATTCCAAAAGCTGCCTGATCACATCCCTTCAAGGTGTACTTGATGACGTATTTGATTGACTGTACAGAGCAGCATATTTCGACGTTGAGGTGACATTTGAAAGCCTTCAATAGTTCTGCATTATAGGGCACAACCCAATTAGAAGTAATAGTCTTTAACGAACGTCCTTCTTGATGTCCCTGAAATCCTCCCATTGCGGGAGATCTTCTCCTGTACAGAGGATACGAATCATCTCCATACATTGTGCTTTCGACAAATGGCTTTGGGAATCTCTTGGTGCATCTTCCTTCCTTCCAACATCGAGATGTGGCCTTGCAGAACGGTCCATGGATCATGTGCTTGAGTACCAATTTATGCAGCTCAGGATCTGCTTGTGGGTCTGGAATTTCAGCTTGCACAAATCTTTCATATTGTTGAGGTCTTGGCTTACTCGCTTCATCAAGCCAAAGCAGACAATGGAAATGAGGCAGGCCTCTCTTCTGATATTCCATAGTCAAGATGAAAGCAATACAGTTTCCAAAGAAGCCATCTGGTCCAGTGACGGTCTTCATGAATATTTTTCTTTTCAGCTCGAATACTCTTGCTATTAATTCCGGTCTATCAGACGGCTGCTGATTTGGAAAGAGGCACTGTCGGATCTCGCTCCAATTTGGATTGCAGGTCATTGTAATGAAGAATGCAGCAGTACCATACTTCCGAACATACATCATGGCGTCCTGGCATCGTCCCATCATATATCTGGGACCACCGACAAATGTTGAAGAGAGGATGATGCGCCTTCCAATGTTTTCCAAGTTATCATCATCATGTAATGCATCCGTCAGTCCTTTGTACGTCGTTGACCTCAACGATACCTGATTCATGCGAATATAATTCAGTCTATCACCTTCAATTTTAGCCGCCATATCTACAAGATATTGTTGGAAGAGTCGTCCTCCTCTCAAAAGCTGGTTGAATTCATTGTCACGATTCATGATCCTATATGCATAATATCGCATTAGTGTCAATTTTCTGCCGGTACTCATTTGGAGTTGTGAATGCCATCCGTCATCACCAAGTGGAAAGAAAAGGATGTATTGAAAACTGTCATAAGACCTATGGGACTCTGAAATGATTTGCAGACCTCCTTCTGCTCCTCCTCTTCCTCTACTTCTCAAGACAATGTGGCGTGATGTTGCCACAGGCTCATTACTGTTTGCTATGAGGACGGCAACTTCATTTGCAGTTTGCGTGTTAAACCTCCGTTCATGTTGGAAAGGTGGCCGATAATTGGGATCAATAACGATTGATGCCTCCGGTAAATCTCTAATTCTCTCCATCGCCATCACAAGTGAATGAATGTAAGGGTTGTTTAGTCTTATCATGTTTTCAAGCGTTTCAACAGTGTCCCTTTGAATACCAGCATCTTGGAGTATACTCATTCGCAACCCAATGCTATCTTGCGGGTCCATGAAATAGATTTGTAAGAATTTATTTTGTTGATCTTGGTCAGGCATCAAAGAACCAATGAAATGATGAATCTGGCCTTGAATGATCACTGAAGGATTCCATCCATGTGACATCACTTCCTTGGCACCAAATGACGTGAATTGAAAGAGACAATTGTATTGTCTAATATTCTTTTGGAACTCATGTGCTTGTGGCGTGTCACCTGTATACAAATTAATGAGTGCATTCGGGAGTGTTTTCAGAGGTGCAATCTTGACCTTACCCTTCATGCAGCAAAAGTTGGTCGTTTCTGCTGAGAAGTGTTGAGCTCGACAATGAAGGCAAACATGGGTCATTTGACCAACATCAGCATTAATATTTCTCCTTTTTAGTCGTGCATTTCGTTGTTCATCCAGCCTTCCAGTTCTTTCATTTCCCATCTCTGAATCCCTTCTCATTTGTATTATTTCTTGATGTTCCTCAAGATGTTGAGATGTTTCTTGATGCATTTCTTGAGTTCTTCTCTCCTGCTCCCTCTCTCGTTTATTTCTGAGACGCTGACTTGTTTCTGGCTCTGTCTCTTGAGTTATTCTCTCCAGGTCCCTCTCTTGTTTATTTCTGAGACGTTGACTTTTTTCTTGCTCTGTCTCTGGAGTTCTTCTCTCCTGCTCCCTCTCTCGTTTATTTCTGAGACGTTGACCTCTTTTTGGCTCTGTCTCTCGAGTCCTTATCTCCTGCTCCCTCTCTCGTTTATTTCTGAGACGTTGACTTCTTTTTGGCTCTGTCTCTCGAGTCCTTCTCTCCTGCTCCCTCTCTCGTTTATTTCTGAGACGTTGACATCTTTTTGGCTCTGTCTCTTGAGTCCTTATCTCCTGCTCCCTCTCTCGTTATTTCTGAGACGTTGACTTCTTTTTGGCTCTGTCTCTCGAGTCCTTCTCTCCTGCTCCCTCTCTCGTTTATTTCTGAGACGTTGACATCTTTTTGGCTCTGTCTCTCGAGTCCTTATCTCCTGCTCCAACTCTTGTTTATTGATGAGACGTTGACTTCTTTTTGGCTCTGTCTCTCGAGTCCTTCTCTCCTGCTCATTCTTTCGTTTATTTCTGAGACGTTGACTTATTTCTGGCTCTGTCTCTCGAGTTGTTCTCTCCTGCTCCCTCTCTCGTTTATTTCTGAGATGTTGAGTTGTTTTTTGCTGCATCTCATGTACACTTCTCTCCCGCTGTCTCCCCTGTCTATCTTCTAGACTCTGAGATGTTTCAGGCTGTGTCTCTTGTGCCCTTCTCTCCTGGTTCGTCTCATGTGCACTTCTCTCCCGCTTTGTACCCTGACTATCTTGGAGACAGTGAGATGTTTCTGGCTGTGTCTGTTGTGCCCTTCTCTCCTTGTTTATTTCTGGATTATCTCGGAGATTTTGTGTTGTTTCTTGCTGAGTCAGTTGTTCCCTTCTCCTCCTCATTACTTCTCGATGTTTCTTTTTCTCATCACACGACCGCCCTGTATGTTTATTCTTTCCTCTTGGCATGATTTGAAAACAGAATCTCTGTTGGCAATGAAGACTGTAATAAGTTATACAAAATGGAATTTTTCCGAATTTTAAAAAGCCGAAACACACTCTCAGATGAATTTATTCAAAATGGTAGATATGAGATCAAATGAAATAAATCGCAAAGAAATTTTGTTGAAATCTCAGTTGTCAAAGAAAACAGATCAATTTCTTGAAAATTGTTCCTTTCCTCTAGAATGAAATCAATCACAATGAAACCTGTTGCCAATTACAATGAAATGTCTTTTTAAATATGTTATCAATTTAAACGTCAAATAAAAACCAATAAAATGTTTTCAATGAAAGACAATCGTTAATCTCAAAATTGTAAAGATGTAACAAATGGGGTAATTTTAATGTTAGAAAACAGTCTTTATGAATTAAAGACAATAGTCAAGAAGTCTGTATTCTCAAAATGATAAAGATTTTTCAAATTGGGTAAATTTAATGTATAAAAAGTTTATGTCAAAATATTTTGTGTAAAAAATTTAAAAAATAGTCAACGATGACAGTGAAAAAACAATGAATTTGAATCTAAGTTGTCAATGAAAAGTCAGCAATTATTTTTTTGTTAAACAGTTTTTGAAATTAAAAGTATGTGTTAAAATGCAGTAATATTAAGTGAGAAGTAAATCAATTCAATGAAAAACAAACAATGAATTTTACAATGAAATGCAATCAAATGGTAATGTTATAAAATTATTCGTTTAAATGAAATGCACTCTTCTCTATGCTTGCGCCTCCACAAACAGATCAGAGCGTCTTCACACTATGCACCCGACCTCACAACTTATCTTCTTTTAAAAAAGTCAACGACGACAAAGTGAAATTTCAATGATTTTAGTTTTCAAAGGCAAGCGTTTAGAATCTAGAAATTTCAAAATGGTAAAGATGAAACAAACGTGGAATATTTTACGTTAGTAAAACGTTTTTTCAGAGGCAGGGGAGGAAGAGGGGGAGGGGAGGGGGGAGAGAGGGAGGGAGGGGTGTTGAAATTATCAGTTTTTAAAAGTAATGTTAAGTGAGAAATAAATCAAAGCAATGAAATAAAAATATAGAATTTAACAATAAAATGTTAATGTTAAAAATGAAATGCACTCTTGAAGATTTATAATGAACAGTTAAATGAGAAAAATCAAATTGATAAAAATAAAGAAAATTACAATGAAATGCAATAAAATGTTATTCTTTAAAAAATAAGCTTGTAAATTAAATGGAATTTTTAAGATTTATATAATGAGCAGGTTGATGTGATACAAATAAATTCAATCCAATAAAAATAAAGCTGATTTTTATCGTCAGACAAATGCAATCCACGACTCCTGTCTTCACAAGCAAAGTAAGAATGACGGTTAGTGAAGAATTCAAACAATCGCTGAGCGTTCAAGATGATGTGTGAGCGCCTCCTGCACCAAAGGGGGGGGGGGGGGGGGGTGGTGCGTTTGTCGTCACACACAAAGATGAGGAGGGAGAGGGGGAAAAGTGTGGAGGGAGGGGGGGTGTGGGATCGGAGGTGGAGAGGGGTGAGGGGGAGGGAGGGGTGTTGAAATTATTAGTCTTTAAAAGTAATGTTAAGTGAGAAATAAATCAATTCAATGAAAAACAAATATTGAATTTAACAATAAAATGTTAATGTTAAAAATGAAATGCACTCCTGAAGATTTATAATGAACAGTTAAATTAGTAAATTCAAATTGATAAAAATAAAGAAAATAACAATGAAATGCAATAAAATCTTTTTTTTTTAAAAATAAGCCTGTAAATTAAATTGACTTTTTAAGATTTATATAATGATCAGGTTGATGTGAAACAAATAAATTCTATCCAATAAAAATAAAGCTGATTATTATTGTCAGACAAATGCAATCCACGACTCCCGTCTTCACAAGCAAAGTCAGAATGACGGTTAGTGAAGAATTCAAACATTTGCTGAGCGTTCAAGATGCTGTGCGCGCGCCTCCTGCACCAAAGGGGGGGGGGGGGGGGGGGGTGGTGCGTTTGTCGTCACACACAAAGATGAGGAGGGAGAGGGGGAGTGGTGGTGCGTTTGTCGTCACACACAAAGATGAGGAGGGAGAGGGGGAAGAGTGTGGAGGGAGGGGGGTGTTGGATCGGAGGTGGAGAGGGGTGTGGGGTCTAAGCTATTGCAGTAAAGTAAACAGTGTCACTAATGCCAGCGTGTTGTAGAGTAATTAGTCGTTAAGAAATAAGCTCGGTCCTTCCTGTGAAAACTACCGGTACTCGCGGTAAAGTGAAGAAGCGGTCTCAATTAATAAGCGTCCGATTTGCGATCGTGGAGGCGAGGATCATATCTGTGGCCGGGAAGGGGGGGGGGGGGGGGGGGGGGGGGTGGTCGTCAGTATTTTTAGTTTGCTCGTTCTCGGACCATGATAACGGGAGAAAAAGGGAGTGAAATTGATTGCTATTTGCCGCGAGTTCGTAAGTTACGCGATCGGAGCATTTTGTCCCTGCATGTTTTCGCATGAAGCTCCGAGATTATCTGTTATAGACTAATAACTGTACAACAGGCTGGCATTAGTGACAATGTTCAATTCACCGCGTTATAGTTCAGGCCCTCAATTTCATGAATGAACGTCTGAGTAAGTGAGTGAGTGAGTGAATGAATAAGGAATGAATGAATGAATGAATGAATCTATTAACGTTATAAAGGGTGCAATTAGATTAATTAAAGTCCATACAGTTTGATGTTCATAAATTCCGGCCTTTAGTCTTTCCTTTCAGGTAGGTGATTCATGGGTTCATTTGTGTTCCAGCACATCAGCATGGACCTTGTTCTCTTGCATTTTTATCCACTTCGCAGCACTTTCTTCTGTCTTTTTTAATGTTTTTTGCACTAAATACAATGAAGCTGCTGCATGTTTCCATTACATTTATTCCACAGAACAACACATTTGAATCTCCAGTAAAACAGGCATCTGTGAAGCCCTCTCAGCCATTTTGTGTGCTGGCCTGAAACAAAGCGCGTGATTGGCCAACTGGCAGACAACTCAATGTCAAACGTGCATTGATTGGAATATTAAAATCTCGACATATTGTTCGTTCTTCTCTAATTAATTAAGTTGTGCATGTGTTGTTCATATCGAGTTTTAGGGGTTTGAAACACGTTAATATTTTTACACAATATGTGAACATATCATGTTGTTTTGAAAGCTCCTCGGCTCACAGGCTATTCTCTGTACGGTAACTATGGCAACGATGTCTTTGAGCATCGGGGCTTGTGTGGGTGATAAGCCAGTTTAGTTTTGAAGTATTGGGGGGGGGGGGGGGGGGTATGTTATCCATTAAAACGTGCGCTTAAACACGACGGAATGAAATGAGAAGCGCATACTTAGAAAGAAAAGCGAAATCTCTGACGAAGTGGAAAAGACGTGGGCGGTCCTGCGGCCCCCAATAGCCCCCAATGGGGGGGGGGGGGGGGGGGGCCTCACACACACTAACCACCCCCACACACAGATTTGGAAAAGTGCATAAAGACCGTTCCCTACCTGTAGCCCCCAGGGGAGATTTGGTCGTTGAAGTCTGGTCCCTTCCGTCTTAAAATAGTGTATCTTGAAGTTGTCGAAGTCGGGTCCGTCTCGGCAACGCGTGGGGGGGGTGGGGGGGGGGTTTGCGGTGCGGCATCACACACACGAAGATTCGACACACACAGTGCCTTAAAAGTGTAAATGCCCGACCTCTTTTCCGTTTTTCTCTAATTTAATTAAGATGTGCAGGTGGTGTTCTTATCGAGGTTCAGGGGTGAAAATATTTTCACACACACAATATGGGAACATCTCATGTTGTTTTGAAGGCTCCTCGGCCCTCATCTGACTCTCTGTACTGTCACTATGGCAACGATGTCTATGAGCACTGGGCATTGTGACATCACACGATGGAACGTTCACCATTGGCTGGGGATCCTGCTTTGGCATATGTAAATGGCTCCATTCCGATTGGGCATCTGTGAGCATTGGGCATTGTGACATCACACGATGGAATGTTCAGCAGGGGCTGGTGCTGGTGAGGCTTGTGTGGGTGAGAAGCCAGTTTAGTTTTGAGATTTTTGGGGGGGGGGGGGGGGGGGGGTGGGTAAGGTTTTGATTTAAAACGTGCGCTTAAACACGACGGAATGGAATGAGAAGCGCATACTTAGAAAGAAAAGCGAAATCTCTTCCGAATTCGAAAAGACGCGGGCGGTCCTGCGTCCGGTTTCTGAGTTGCGGAGAATCACAGGGAGCGCGCCAGCAAAGGGAGTGGGACAGGGTGCCGGACGGACGGAGTTCCGTTTTGGAATCTGGGGCGAGAGTTTTATATATTACTAGACCAAGTGCAGGCCCGTTGGGTCTGTTTCCCCAACGGCGTTGTGCGGGGGGGGGGGGGAGGGGTGAGAAACTTCTATAAACATTGTACTACCGTGTACCGATCTGGCTGTATTTTGGCAACTTCCTCTCGTCTCTTGTGCTGTTCTGCTCATTACTGCTTCTCAACGTTGCTTTGTGTTGTTCCTTGAACATCCAGCAACTCGATTGCTCCCATCTCTTTGCATGATGAAAAAAAAAGAGAAAGATATTTATCACGATGTAGATATTCATAAATTTGTAAAGGTAATTTCATCTATTGTAGACATTTATAAACTTCTTAAGACAATTATGTATATAAATGCATTTACCTATAATTAAAAAAAAAACATTACACAATTATGTACCATTTTGTATTTAATTTGGAAGCTTATTGTTGTGTCTCTTGTTCCATGCAAACTTCCAATAATTTTTGAAGCTCCTCAAGAGGTTCAGTCCTTTCTTGTTCTGTCTCTTGTTCACTTCTGCTCCATGCTGCTTCTCAACATCTCTTTACAGTGTCCATTCACCATCATGCAACTTGTTTGCTCCTGCTTCTGGGCATGAATTTAAAAAAAGGAGATATTTATTTCAATGTAGATATTTATAAAATTCTATCTGTCAATCCATCAACATACAAATAAAAAGAGTTTTTGTATCATATACCAATTTCGGTGTTTTCTATCAATTTCTTGTTGTGTTGCTTGTTCCCTACTGTCCTTCATTTATTTCTCGCAGATCCCAAAGACGTTCAGTCTAAATATCTCGGATCCAGAAATGAGGCGACAGTGACAGCTCTAGACAAAAAGGCAGCATTTGAATGGTATTAGGGCATTCTGATAAAACTGAAGTAAATTTGTATCATGGATAAAAAAAAACAATGCACGGGTCTGAAATAATCTCAAATACTGACCTTTCATCCATCTTAAGATCTGAAGTTGATTTTCACTGATGGTTACAGAATTTTCAATTCCACTGCAACTCCTGGGAAAATGCAGTCAATCCTTACAAACAAAATAACTCGACAATAGACCAAAGTGGAAAGTAACACTCATGTCAAACAACAGAAAAGGTAACGATAATTTCCTACAAGGCAGAAATTAACCACATAACCTTGATACGCAATGCCATTACCAACACCAAATCCTCAAACATCAATATCTCGTCAATCATCATTTACTCAATAATTGACTCAACAATTGAACTGTACCTGATACATATACCCTAGATGTGCAAGCCTGTAGTTTTATATCCTGCAGCAAATAATCCATCTGCAAGCTTTATCGTGAAGCATGAGAACAGCTCCAGCAACTTTCGATCCAAAAATCAAATACAACTGTTAAGATTTTACATGTCACTTAATGTGTCCTTGAAGCTTTTTCTGAGGCAGCATTTTAAACTTTTGTGTGCAGAAATGCGATTCCTGTGTTAAACATCCCTTGTTGAACTGAGGAGCAATAATCAAAAGTGTCGAAACTCTGGACATTCAGTTCCTTCCTGCATCGCTTTTTGCCTTCAGTTTTGCCTACTTTCATTGACTTTAGGAAAATTTGAGCACTTAATGCAGCAGTCATTCTCAACAAAGCATTTGTTTAATCACAACATTCCTGGTTGATGTCCCATCTTTCAGGAACACTTTTACTTGTTCCTTCACCTTTCCTCTGCTAAGAGCTACATATAGTTGGCCATGTTGAAATACTGGTTTCTCAAGGTATATCAAGACCTTCTCCATGGTTTGTCCTTGTGCCTTATGAATTGTCATTGCAAAACTCGACAGAATAGGGAATTGGCTCCGCCTAATGGGAATGTTTTCATCTTCTGTCAAATTGATCTTCATCCTAGGAATTAGAACAATATCTTCTTTGTAGGCCCCCATGTTGATTCTAGCAACTATGAGATTATTGTGTAGCTGTTCTACAATCAACCTCGTTCCATTGCATAGCTTTGGGGGTTGCAAGTTTCTGATTAAAACAATTGGAGATCCTTTCTTCAACTCCAATTTGTGTGGTGGTAAACCACAAATCTCGACTGAATCGAGGAATTCCGTTGGGAAGTGAGTTGAATTTGTTCCGTCAGTGACAGAATTGAAAGAATAGTACTCCCTCATGGTTCCAGGGAAGCGTCTGACACACGCAGAATTGATTCTTCTCATCGTATCATTGTGAGGAACCAAGATACAATTGTTAGAGAATAATGTTGCAGGGTGGTCAAATGCTGGATAGATATAATCAATGCAGTCATCCAGTGTTCTTGCTGAGAGAACCATGTCTTCTGGAATGTTAATTTCATTGTCTTCATTCTTTGCAATCTTGTCCTCTCCTACATCCAACAAAAATTTAGAATACTCACCCTTTCCTTCGCTCAATCGCATATTTCTCTTCAATTCAAACTTTGTGAAAGTCCGCCACAAGTACGATGTCTTGATGCAGGCGTTTTGAACATCAATATCACTTCCCATCTTCACTACAGGAAGGAGTTGTCTAAAATCACCACAACAAATGGTAAGAATTCCGCCAAAATGATCCTTTTTGCGGCATACATCTTGAAGAGTTCTGTCCACCGCTTCAAAGCACTCCCTCCTAATCATTGGACACTCATCCCAAACAATGAGCTTCACTCTCCTGAAGAAATCTCCCGTTTTAGAGTTGCTGTTGATGTTGCATGTTGAATCCTCCGTCACATGGATAGGTATCTTGAATCGTGAATGTGCAGTTCTTCCACCAGGCATTAATGTGGCTGCGATACCAGACGATGCTACAGCAATGGCAATTTGACCTTGAGCTCTAACCGTGGAGAGGATCAAATTTATGATAAATGTTTTTCCTGTTCCTCCTGGTGAGTCAATGAAAATCATTGAAGATAGATCCCTCTGCAAGTAGTCGCACACATGGTCATAAACTTCTCTCTGCTCAGCATTCAGCAGAGGCTCATTCTCATCAACAAATCGCTGTTGTTCTGATCTATTGTAATTCAATTCATTAAGTAAATCAACATTTTCACCATCAATGTCCATCCTTTCATTTCTTGGTCGGGGCAAGGTAAAATTTTCCAGTGTGGTGTTGCAATTCTCAAGCTTGTCCTGAATATAAAAGAGAGCCTGATCATGATGTCTGTCATCAATTGTGATATTCTGACCACTTTTTCTTCTTCGCTCGCTTTCAAGGTAATCCTCAGACATGCAATTCTTGAAGCGATCCCATAATTGTAGAGGATCATTGATGTCAGTATTTGTCAGCAGAACAACAAACAAATCCCTGATTGCCCTGGGGAGTCTTGTCATTTCAGCATCTTCCATTGTTTGTTGCCAATGGTCGTCAGCTTCCAACAAACCTCTTTCTCTGCAGACGTCTTTGAAGGAAGGAAGAATTACTCCATTATGTGTCTTCAAGGACTCGAAAGACACTGGTCCTTTCACGTGATGCAGAAGCAGTCTCATGTAGAAGAGGTCACCTAGTTTTGGAGAAATGACATGTATTCGTCCAAGAACGTTGACTTCAAAAATACCTGGGAAGTTATCCACACTCTTTCCAACCTTCCTTCTTTGCCATCTCTTGCTGCTCCATGTATAAAATCGAGGTACATCAACGTACAATAGTGTTCTTGCAAACGGATCTTCAGAACTCAATCGAACAAATTCAGTCAAAGTGGTTCTCGCAATTCCATCATTCATCCCTTGCTGAGCAGCATCAAAAAATACTTGTTGTTGGTCTGGTAGATGTATATCAAGTCGAATGACAGGGGGGTGTCTCTCATGAGTAAGAAATCCAAGGACTGATGCCCCTGCCTCTGAAGGACCAATGTATCTTCCATTCAGGTACTGTTTAATCTCGTCATTTACGTTAATTCCAAAAGCTGCCTGATCACATCCCTTCAAGGTGTACTTGATGACGTATTTGATTGACTGTACAGAGCAGCATATTTCGACGTTGAGGTGACATTTGAAAGCCTTCAATAGTTCTGCATTATAGGGCACAACCCAATTAGAAGTAATAGTCTTTAACGAACGTCCTTCTTGATGTCCCTGAAATCCTCCCATTGCGGGAGATCTTCTCCTGTACAGAGGATACGAATCATCTCCATACATTGTGCTTTCGACAAATGGCTTTGGGAATCTCTTGGTGCATCTTCCTTCCTTCCAACATCGAGATGTGGCCTTGCAGAACGGTCCATGGATCATGTGCTTGAGTACCAATTTATGCAGCTCAGGATCTGCTTGTGGGTCTGGAATTTCAGCTTGCACAAATCTTTCATATTGTTGAGGTCTTGGCTTACTCGCTTCATCAAGCCAAAGCAGACAATGGAAATGAGGCAGGCCTCTCTTCTGATATTCCATAGTCAAGATGAAAGCAATACAGTTTCCAAAGAAGCCATCTGGTCCAGTGACGGTCTTCATGAATATTTTTCTTTTCAGCTCGAATACTCTTGCTATTAATTCCGGTCTATCAGACGGCTGCTGATTTGGAAAGAGGCACTGTCGGATCTCGCTCCAATTTGGATTGCAGGTCATTGTAATGAAGAATGCAGCAGTACCATACTTCCGAACATACATCATGGCGTCCTGGCATCGTCCCATCATATATCTGGGACCACCGACAAATGTTGAAGAGAGGATGATGCGCCTTCCAATGTTTTCCAAGTTATCATCATCATGTAATGCATCCGTCAGTCCTTTGTACGTCGTTGACCTCAACGATACCTGATTCATGCGAATATAATTCAGTCTATCACCTTCAATTTTAGCCGCCATATCTACAAGATATTGTTGGAAGAGTCGTCCTCCTCTCAAAAGCTGGTTGAATTCATTGTCACGATTCATGATCCTATATGCATAATATCGCATTAGTGTCAATTTTCTGCCGGTACTCATTTGGAGTTGTGAATGCCATCCGTCATCACCAAGTGGAAAGAAAAGGATGTATTGAAAACTGTCATAAGACCTATGGGACTCTGAAATGATTTGCAGACCTCCTTCTGCTCCTCCTCTTCCTCTACTTCTCAAGACAATGTGGCGTGATGTTGCCACAGGCTCATTACTGTTTGCTATGAGGACGGCAACTTCATTTGCAGTTTGCGTGTTAAACCTCCGTTCATGTTGGAAAGGTGGCCGATAATTGGGATCAATAACGATTGATGCCTCCGGTAAATCTCTAATTCTCTCCATCGCCATCACAAGTGAATGAATGTAAGGGTTGTTTAGTCTTATCATGTTTTCAAGCGTTTCAACAGTGTCCCTTTGAATACCAGCATCTTGGAGTATACTCATTCGCAACCCAATGCTATCTTGCGGGTCCATGAAATAGATTTGTAAGAATTTATTTTGTTGATCTTGGTCAGGCATCAAAGAAACCAATGAAATGATGAATCTGGCCTTGAATGATCACTGAAGGATTCCATCCATGTGACATCACTTCCTTGGCACCAAATGACGTGAATTGAAAGAGACAATTGTATTGTCTAATATTCTTTTGGAAACTCATGTGCTTGTGGCGTGTCACCTGTATACAAATTAATGAGTGCATTCGGGAGTGTTTTCAGAGGTGCAATCTTGACCTTACCCTTCATGCAGCAAAAGTTGGTCGTTTCTGCTGAGAAGTGTTGAGCTCGACAATGAAGGCAAACATGGGTCATTTGACCAACATCAGCATTAATATTTCTCCTTTTTAGTCGTGCATTTCGTTGTTCATCCAGCCTTCCAGTTCTTTCATTTCCCATCTCTGAATCCCTTCTCATTTGTATTATTTCTTGATGTTCCTCAAGATGTTGAGATGTTTCTTGATGCATTTCTTGAGTTCTTTCTCTCCTGCTCCCTCTCTCGTTTATTTCTGAGACGCTGACTTGTTTCTGGCTCTGTCTCTTGAGTTATTCTCTCCAGGTCCCTCTCTTGTTTATTTCTGAGACGTTGACCTTTTTTTCTTGCTCTGTCTCTGAGTTCTTCTCTTCCTGCTCCCTCTCTCGTTTATTCTGAGACGTTGACCTCTTTTTGGCTCTGTCTCTCGAGTCCTTATCTCCTGCTCCCTCTCTCGTTTATTTCTGAGACGTTGACTTCTTTTTGGCTCTGTCTCTCGAGTCCTTCTCTCCTGCTCTCTCTCGTTTATTTCTGAACTCGTCTGACATCTTTTTGGATCTGTCTCTTGAGTCGTAGCTCCTGCTGCCTCTCGTTATTTCTGAGAAGTTGACTTCTTTTTTGGCTCTGTCTC